>NC_062522.1:33482424-33529924 GCF_022655615.1 Tachysurus fulvidraco | reverse complement strand
GAGGTAGTCGGTGTGTTTGGATCGTTCCACTGCGCACAGATCCAGGTCAAACTCGCCAACCCTGTCCGACTGGGCCAGGCACACACAGTGAGGGTGAGGAGTGTGTGTGTGAGTGTGTGTGTTACAGACACACTCTATAGCTGCTGTCGGTAAAATAGAAATAGAATAGAAACATAAGTCATAATCTCCACAAATGTTACAAAATAAACTCAATAATCTTGAATTAATTTAAATTCTTCTTGTTACTTTGTGTTAATTTTTTCTTTGCATCATATGATTGTGTTTGTCAGGTGATTCCAGCTGGATCATTATCCTGCTTTATGGTTTGTTGGTTAAGAGGTTTATTGTGTGTGTGTGTGTGTGTGTGTGTGTGTGTGGATCCTGCAGTTGGTCCTGAAGAGCTCGCTCATGCCGATGCAGGTAGATGGAGAGCCGTGGGCTCAGGGTCCCTGCACCATCACCATCACTCATAAGACTCAGGCGCTCATGCTGTACCACAGCGCCGAACAGACCGACGATGATGAGGATGAAGAGTCCAGCACCTCGGAGGCTGAAGGGCCGTTAGTACAGGGCGCACGCACTTCTGAGAACAGCTCAGAACATCGGTGAGGCTTCGTCCCACATGTAGCTGTGCTGCTCCGCTTGGGCTGCTTCATTCAAAAGTTCTTGTTTTTTTTTTGCTATATGAGATTGATGAGTGTGCGACGTTCTGACCTGCGACCTTCACGTGTTTCACACCGCAGCCATGCATTTTAGCCTCAGAGTAAACTGCTATGAGTTTATCACCTTCACTTACACATACAGAGTCTTCTTACCCCAGTAAAATCCCCAGACGAGCAAATTCACATAGGACTCTGGATTGATTGACAGGTTTTGACAGATTCCCTGACCTTCTCTATGCCCCGCCCCTTTTATTAGTAACCGGTGATCTCTCATACTGTTACTGTAGATACGCACAATTCAGACCAGTGAGTTATGATTTACTAACATGCTAGTTTTTAGGTTAGCCTGTTTACTATAATGCTAGTTGTTCGGCTTTCATGCTAGTCTTTAGATACTGATACTAGTTTGTGGCTTACACGCTAGCTTTAAGGTTAGCCTGTTTACTGAAATGCTAGTTTGTTGGTTAAACACACTCCAGATTGTACCTGACACTGGTGTTACGTCCTGTTCAGGCTCGGCAGGTGTGATGTGAAACACTGAACGTCGTTATGACGTCACACCGTATAAGCGATGATCACATGCACTGATATTTGTCCTGTAAAATCTCGCAGTAGGGATTGTTTTTTTTTATGCTTAGCAAGCAGTTTGTGCAATAAGAGCTTTATGCTTCGGGCCACAGGTTATTATATATTTTATATTTATATATAGACCCGTCCGTATAGCGCTGGGACCCGTCACGTGACCTTCATTCGTTCCTTCATTCATTCATTGTCATTTTGTTCTTTTTTTTTATTGGGTCATGATATTGTTTCCGTTTATAATCTGGTGAATATTTGACTTTTTTTTTTTTAACCAAAAATAAATTCTTCATATTTCAGCAACATTTACTCGAGTTTCCAAACAGTGTTTTTAACAATAAATGATTCACGACCAAAGTATTAATAATTAATTAATTAATAGATCTCACGTCATTATATCTGATGAGGACGCGTGAACTCGATATTATTTATTAATGATAGTTTGCAGTTGCCATGGTAACAGTACCTGATTGTCGGCACATGTTTACTGTAAAGCTGTGAAGTCACAGGACCAGAAACCCCTAGTCTGTGTCTGTTGTTCTGCACTGTCCTCTCTCTCTCTCTCTCTTTCTCTCTCTCACACACACACACACACACACACACACACACACACACACACACACACACACACACACACGCACACACACTCATTCACTAACTCACTCACTCTCACACACACTCTCTCTCACACACACACACACACACACACACACACACACACACACACACACGCACGCACTCACTCACACTCTCTCTCTCACACACACGCACGCATGCACGCACTCACTCACACTCTCTCTCTCACTCTCTCACACACACACACACACACACACACACACACACACACACACACACACCTCTATTTAAACTGTAATGTACACTGTAATTATCAGACATGTGACTGTGCCAAAGTTCATTTTTTTATTTACATTTTTTATTGCTTGTAACCGCTTTCAGTTTTGTTTCCTTGCTTTTTTTTAATAAACCCAGTTTTTCTTTAATAAGGATGTATACAGATATTAGTTGTCCACTCATCCTACACATTTACTGTACGTTTACACGCTGGTGGGCGTGGCCTCGTCAGCCGTTCCTACTGAAACCGTAATTACTGTATTTAGGGTTGTTAATGTCTTGTAAATCTGCTTCAGCTCTAATTATGTAACGCACATAAAGATAAAACGGTTTAAACCTTTATGTAAGTCTGATTCTTTTTTTTTTTTTTTTACTCTTCTCATTAAACCCATGAGCACTGTGTGAGTTTGTCATGGTTAAAATCCGTCTTATCGAACGTGCTAAAAGTTTGGAGTTTAGCTTTGATTCCATGTGAGAGAGTTTGTATTTATTCCACATTTTATTCAGTTGGCTTCAGCTGGACAATTTATTGTGAATGTCGTTATGTGTTTTATTTAAACGAGAGAAATCCCAAATCATCCTGAATTCATTTCTTGTCATTACTTTATATTGCTGTGATTTTGTCACATTAACAGTCTAGACGACATCAAGGCACAGACACCAGGAGGGATTTCATCACAACAGAGAAACGTTACACAACCGATGCTGAGAAATTGTGAATGTGATTGAATGATGAAATAAAGAGTGAATGTTTAAAGCAAACAGGATTTGCGTCGTTTATCGGGATTAAACAGAACAGTTCCATACTAATGCACTGTGTAGTTAAATCTGTCAGGACAAAAAGCCTGCGGAAGTCGTCATATAAAGGTTAGAGTTTGACTCCTATCCCTAAGGTTGTGGGTTCGAGTCTCGGGCCGCCAAAAACCACGACTGAGGCGCCCTTGAGCGATGCACCGACCCCCCCCCCCCCCCCAAACTGCTCACTGTTCACTGCTGTGTGTGCACTTTGGATGGGTTAAACGCAGAGAACAAATTCTGAGTGTGGGTCACGTTGCTTAGCTGTATGTCACGTCACTTTCATATTTATTGTGTTATTGCTCTCAGCTCTGGAGTGCGAATGGACGGAGATCAGATCGTCACGTTTTTTGAGTTTAACCACCTTATTTTCAGTGAGCAATGTGATGGTCTCAGATCTTCACCACATTCACACTAACACAGGGGAGTACATTGTTTCACATGCCAGAGCTGAGATCTTAACACTTCTGAACCAAGCCACAAAGCATGAAGGTGTCTGAGAGCTTAAATTTACACACTTGGCTTTGACGTCACTCAGCACTGACGTTCCAACAATCACTCCTGCTGTTAATGATAACCCGTTAATGATAAATAAAGCTGTGATGTGCAGCTGCACTACTGCAGAGCTGCTGTTACAGATAATTAATCAACACCTCCTGCAGAGCTGCTGTTACAGTTAATTAATCAACACCTCCTGACCAATCAGAAGCCTCACCAGTATTAATCATCACATCTCTGAAGTTTGGGTAGAAGCTGAAGCTCACAGTTCTGACAGAACAAAAGAACAAATACAGAACGAGGAGACACTGATGGATGCACGTGTGTTTATTGTCCTTATTACAGAACAACATACCTGCAAACTCACAAGAGGTGAAAAAGGTGACAAGGTTCGAAATACCCCCCCTCCCAGAAAAATTGAGAACTTAAATGAAGCGCTCTGACAAGAACATAAAGGGAACAGACAACATTTACTTAATACTTCAAGTAAAAAAGCATTTTTATTAATCCTATTTTTAACCAAAATGTCTTGGAAATAATTTTTCTCTGTACAATTTGAGTGCCTTGGAAACCCCCCCCCCCCAAGCTTTCAATCTTAATGTCTCTCAATCACAAGCTACACCACAACATGACGAAACACCCTCAAAGCTCTTCCTACTTCCTAGAACACAAAGCCCAGAACTCTTCATCTGAAAATCCAGACATTATAAAGCACCAAGCTGCATCTTCTCTACCTTCTTGACCCGCTTCCGCACCAAACTGAAAATTACTCTTAGCTTCTTAAAAAGCTTGAGTTTCATGATGAAGCTCTTTCCAGGCGCACAAAGCGGTTCATAGTATATCAACGTTGTCATGGCGATCGTTTCCTGTCTGTTTTAAAATGCGATGTCTCTCGGGGGTGGAGGGGTTTCTGTTCGGCCTGGTTTGCCTGCTATCAATAAAAGCTGTGTGTGAAGTATATGACTCAACCCTCAGGGTTCAGACAAACAGAGCTGATCAGTAAACATCTACAGGCAAGAGACAAAAAAATTCAATACATCAATTATATATATTATAGATCTTACCCACAGGAGAGCCGTTAGCATCCGAACCTTTAAAATACCTGGATTACTAATTTGACTCTCCTTTATTCCTCACTTAACGATCATTTAGAAATAAAACCGCAAACCCGAGTCGCTTTACCTTTTGTTCACACTAGAAAGTGACCATTACACGTCCCATGTAGTTATACATTCTGGGCTTTGGCCTTCATTTAATATCTATATGACCTCGATAACGAGCTTATCGGTGCTAGTGTGAACGACAGGTAGCGAGATATTAGGTATTATAATGATATTAAACAATCAGAATCAACCAAACGTTAATCACGTCGTACAATCACCACAACCACTGATTTCAACAACTAGTATATTGACTGAACCTATAAAATCTTTTTAAACGTTTAAATCTGAATATTTCTGTATCTCAGGGATATATAGGGAGTTATTATTTATATATAGGGAGTTATTATTTATATATAGGGAGTTATTATTTATATATAGGGAGTTATATATCAGAGTGAATACACAGATCTCTGTTGTACACCATACTTTGCTAACTAACACTACACAGTTATAATGCAGTGTTAATTATTGAGTTTGCAAAGTGTAAGAGATGAGCCGCTGGAGAAGATCCAGAAGGCCGGGTACACGGGCTGGGTGAAAGGAAAGACGAAGGTGTGGATGGGGTAGGCGCGGTCCTGCACGTTATAGAAGGTGGCGGTGCAGTTATCACAGTCGAGCAGGACACCCACGCGGCTCGGGTTCGGGTTGGTCAGCACGGTCTCGCTGCTGTTGTGCCACGCCGAAAGCTTGATGTTAAACCACTCGATACACCAGGACTGCGTGTTCCGGCCCAGACGGCTGGAAGGACCTTTCCGATCGATGGAGCCGTACGCCAGACCCAAACCACAGAAGTTATTGCTGCTCATTTTAACCTCCCAGTAATGACGGCCGTGAGAAAAGCTCTGATTACAGAGCACCTGTGAGAATCAAACAGGAAGTGATGTACATGAGGCGTATTAAAGAATTTTTTTTGTCTAATAACATCGTTGCTAACTGTTGTTGTGATGTCATGGTTTCAGACCTGCCAAAACGTAGTGAAGCGAGGTGGGATGTCTGGGTACGGAGACGGATCGTCTGATACGGACGCCTTGGTGTTGTTCTCAGAGAGAGCCACTTGATTATGTGCCGTGCTGAAGTCAAAGGTGAGCATGGTGGCATCTAGATTTACACACACACACACACACACACACACACACACACACACACACACACACACACACACACACACACACACACACACACACACACACACACACACACAGTTCTGTAGCTGATCAGAAAAACCGTTCTGTGAATTGTTTTTTTTGTTTTTTTGTCACTCACACTTCAGCAGTTCACTCCTTATAGCAGGGCTGATGGTTGATGGTGGACTATCCACTGGAACTGGTGAGAAAGACAAAATAACAAACATTTTTTTTACTTTAGCAGTTTCTTTTGTCCTGCACCTGTCAGAAGGTGGGATGTGCACACAATTACTTATTTAAAAGACAAAATGACATGACTCACTCACTCACTTTCTACCGCTTATATAAACAATAAAAAGATTTTTTGCAGACGATTTTTATTGTTGTTTTTTTTTTTTTTTTAGAAAGTTCTAGTTAAATTTAGTGAAACTTTAACATCGATTCAGAACCATAACATGGGTTATGTCTCAAACCAAGGAGTGTTAATATACTAGTGCACTAGGACAATGTGGTACACTATGACGTAGTGCACTAGGACAATGTGGTGCACTAAGATGACGTAGTGCATTAGGACAATGAGGTGCACTAAGATGGTGTAGTGCACTAGGACATTGTGGTGCACCAAGATGACATAGTGCACTAGGACAATGTGGTGCACTAAGATGACATAGTGCACTAGGACAATGTGGTGCACTAAGATGATGTAGTGCACTAATACAATGTGGTGCACTACGATGATGTAGTGCACTAGGGCAATGTGGTGCACTAAGATGACATAGTGCACCTGGACAATGTGGTGCACTAAGATGACGTACTGCACTAGGACAATGTGGTACACTAAGATGACATAGTGCACTAAGACAATGTGGTGCACTAAGATGACGTAGTGCACAAGGACAATGTGGTGCACTTAAATGACAAAGTGCACTAGGACAATGTGGTGCACTTAAATGACGTAGTGCACTAGGACAATGTGGTGCACTAAGATGACGTAGTGCACTAAGGTGATGTAGTGCATTAGGACAATGAAGTGCATTAAGATGACTTAGTGCACTAGGACAAAGTGGTGCATTAAGATGATGTAGTGCATTAGGGTTTTTGCTCTTGGAGACAGTCATCTGGAGCTGTTGTTATCTACTCAGGTACTTGTTTGGATCTGTTTTATTCCAGTGTTGCGGTGTTTAGTTTCCTCACTGCTCTGTTTGTCTGTGATCTGATCAGTGAGCTGCACAGAACATGATCATTCTTTTTCTTACCAGGAACAGGAGGTTTGTTATTTATATTAATCAGGATGTTGAGGCTACTGGACAACGCCGAATCCATTCCTTCGCTAGGACCTCGTCCACTTTCTGAGTAGAAAAAAACAAACACAAACACTTTTATGAGCTCTCAATCAATCAATCAATCAACTACTGAACTAATCAACCAACCACCCAATCACAATCGATCAGTCATTCAACCCATCAATCACTGAACCAACCAATCAAATCGGTCACTGCACTAATCAATCACCCAATCAACCAATCAGTGCACTTTCTTTCTTCTGTTCTTCTCCTCCTGGTGGTCCAGCTGCAGGCTCTCGTGCTCTTATGGGGTTCGAGTGGTTAACTCACTAGTTATACGTCCTTTCCGCTACTCTATTCTTTTAGTTCTGCTTTTTCCTCTTTTGCCTTCTTTCATTTTCTCCCTGCTTTAACATGATCAAGTCATCAGGGTCCAGACGCATTACTACACAATACAGGAACCCTCATCCACCCATCCATCCTTTGTTTCTTTCTCCGTCCATCCATCCATCCTCGTCTATTACTATGATTCTAAGTACACATTTTGATGATAAAGCTTTCTGTATTTTATAATCCAGGGTTTTAATCTATTGCAATTTTTAATTGTGTTGAAGGACAGAACAAAGCTTTTAAACTATAAAGTCTCTGAATCTGTGGAACAAACAACGACTACATTTACACGTCTCTGCTTTTTAAATCGTGAACCTTGTTTTTTTGTTATTCTGCTTGAACTTACTTTCTGCTTTGGGATCTTTGTGCTCGTGATCTCTGGGATCTTTGCGCTCGTGATCTCTGGGATCTTTGCGCTCGTGATCTCTGGGATCTTTGCGCTCGTGATCTCTGGGATCTTTGCGCTCGTTGTGATCTTGGTTCTCCTTTTTGTCTCCTTTAAAACACAGATATTAAACTGCAGAATGTTTCACAGTGCATCGTTATTAAGGACGATTTAAGAGTGTAAGATCTTTTAAAGCAGTGAGCGTGAACGAGTAGGAACCGTCCTCAGTGTCTTACTCGGTTGTGGTTTCCTCCTTGATCCTCCAGGACCACCTTTGGGCTGTGATCCAAAGTCTTCACGTGGGGCAGGACCTAAAGACAATATATTGATCATAGATGTGGTGTTTTACCTGCATGCTGCTGAAAGTAACGTAAATGAAAAGGAAATCAGAAGTAAAGGTTCCGCAGGTGAGTTTATGTGGTGACCATTTTTAAAACCATCTAGAAGTCGATATCAGTGATGTAATCTGTTGTACATTATTATTCACTTTATTATTATTATTATTATTGTGCTAAAGTGTAAGGAGATTCCTGTAGCAGGGTCTTTCCTACATTGAAAATTTTTTGGCGGCTGCCAAAACGATTTTTTTGTCCCGCCAAAGCCTTATTTTATCTGTAATTGGGTTTTGTGAGTGAAGCAGTTTACTGACGGAGTGACAGAGAGAACGAGCACAACCCCCCCCCCCACACACACACAACACGTCCGCTAAAGTCCATTCGCGACCTAATGACTCCTTTGAGCCGATTAATTATAATGAATGGAGCAGTTGGTCTGCGTCAGTGTCTGAATCGGTGTATAACAAATTATTACTTCTTAGAAGAACATACACATGTGAAATGAGAAAGTAAGTGTAAGTAAGTGTAACCGCATTTAGCGTAAGAGTGTTTAGTAACATTTAGCTTAATAATCCACAGTATGTACAGGCCTATGACAATGTGTAGTAAATTACCTATAAAATCATTTAGTTTAAAGTTAGACTGGAGTGAGATGAAACTAGGTCACAGCAAAGCAAGCTGTTGCTAGCTATCTGCTAATTTTATTACATTTTATATGGTAAAGAATTACACTATTACACCTTTTAACACTACGTTTTAATTGATATGATTATACTAAAATGAAACAACATTTAGACGTATGCTGCAATGTGGATGTGGATGGGCTCCATCAGGATGAAATCGACTACAGAGATCTTGTAAAAAGGTTCTACAGTGTAAATAAAAAAAAACGAGATGTTCATTTGCAGGCTGAAATATTTGTAAATAGATAAATTGTGATACCTTTTACATTTCAAATATACTTTGGTATTGATGATGTTTACATGTAAAATAAGTTGGAATCGCTATCTTTTACTATCTAGCCTGACTGTGAGTTTTTTCATGAATAAATAGGATAAGAAAAAAAATCTGAACTGGCCACTGGGGGTGCTGTTAGCCACGAGTGCTTGGACCCCATGGATCGCTGTTATGCAGCTATGTTAATAATGACTGTTGATTATTATTCACTGAGACACTCACCAGGTTCCCTCGGGTTTGGAGGATTACCTGAAGCTCCGCCGCCACCTAAAATACAAAACACACACTTTGTTCCCTTTGAAGTTAAACCGAGGCCTTGAAATGATATGAATAACTCACTGACATGAGTTAGCTAAAGATCACCAGGATCAGTCAGGGACACTACATGTATGTTAGTCTCACTGTTAGCCGCCACCTTTACTACGGATTTCATCGGTCAGTAACTTATTTATTTATTTTATTTTTCTCTTTGTCGCCTGTGCAACTCGTCACACTTTCACCAGAGCCCGGCTTTCCAGGAACTGTAAAGTATTTCAACATCAGAGCTCCGTATAAGCGTTTACATTCAATTACAGAACAGGACGAGGACACGGGGACACGGGGACACGGACACAGATACACACCTGGTTTGTGGAGGAATATCCTGTTCTCCACCGGCTCACGCAGGATTTTCTTCAGGTAAACGATGTTGGAGTGGTACGCGATGACACACTGAGAATCCAGGTGGATCCGAGGGCAGTAAGGTTCAAACTTCACCACAAAGGGCAATTCCACAGATGCCTACAGCACAGAGGAGCATCAGATTTACAAAATGTTGTCATTTTCTCATAATCCAGTTATTCAGACAGGAACAAGGCTCTGATGTCCCTCTAACATTTACAGATCTATTTACAGATATAAAGCACATATGTACAATTAACTACTTATAGATAAGAAATAATGATCATAATTATCCACCTGGTCAAAGTTACCTGTTAATTACCATTATTTAATAATTATCCAATCAATAATTGCACCTTCATAATTCTTCATAAACTCATCATATAACTGGTGTTATGTAGTGGTTCATGATTCGTATATGAGCTGCTCTAGTTACTGCATTATGTTAAGTGATGATGATCAGGATAACTATGATAGTTAATCTTGACTAATGTTGACTGACTTAAATCACCTGCTCATTATGACTGTAATTACAGCCACATTTTAAAGCCACTTGTCTTTGAGCAGGTCAGATCTTCACAGAATTCCTCTGGTCAGCGTGCCCAGGTTCTTACCTGTAAGAAGTCCAGAGAGTGAGATCTGGCCAACAGGTTGGTGATCTCATCTCTGGTGGAGCTCATCTGCTCAATGTTCTGGTTAAATTTCTTGATCAGGGTGTTGAGCTTGGTGTTGCCGCTCTCCATTTCTTTATCCAGAGCGTCCATGGCCTCTCGCTCGTCCCTCTGCAGCATGTCCCGGATCTGCTGATACTCGGCCTCCAGAGCGCGCTTACGCACCGCCAACATGTCCTGCAGAGGAACGCCGGATCGGGTCAGCTACGGGGAAACACTCACGAGTGGCTGAACGCACACCTTTATTTATTATCAACCAGAAATGGATCACCTTTATATAACACTAAGCTCCGCCCCCTCAGTAGAGGAAATAATATTATGAATACAGTATTTTCCGCACTATAAGGCGCACCGGATTATAAGGCGCAGTCTCAATTACGGGTCTATTTCTGTACTTAACCCATACATAAGGCGCACCGTATTATAAGGCGCACCGTATTATAAGGCGCTCCGTGTTGTAAGGCGCATGCTAAAACATTCAGTCTACAAAAAAGGTAACCGAAGCAAAACAGTGAGTTTAGTTGAACTTTATTCTACTATTTAACACACACACATTATTTTTTAATCAATCTTCTCAAATCCATCAAAGTCCTCATCTACTGTGTCTTCTTAACTTGCCGCAGTACATTTTCTTGCTTCCTCCATTTCTGACCCATAGATACATTGATGTTGAATTCTTTCGCAGCTCTATTCCCATTTACAACAGTGTAACTGATAGCCTGTAGTTTGTATTGTGCCTCGTAAGCATCTGATTTTTATTGGCGGATGGCAAACCAACTTAAGGTGCATTTACCGCCCCCTACTGGACTGGAGTGTGGAGCGGAAAATGGTTAGGAAGAAACAAATGTTGTTTTGCAACATACAGGTAGTTATACTGTACCTACCGGAGGCTTTTAGGTGCGCCTTATAGTGCGGAAAATACTATAATTATAAATAAACGTGCATCAGAACCTTTCAGTATCGATGAAATAAATGTTTTTATTGTCAGAATTAAAGATTTATTTCACTTATATAAATATAAATACACAGGAAATCTCTTCAGGGCTATATGAGTTAAAGGTAAAGTGGGCGGAGCTTAAAGCCTCCTTAACAGCACTGTGGTTGTCTACAACAATAAAAAAGGTTTGTAAAGGATTATAAAGTTTTGTAAAGTATCATAAGTAAAATTTGTCCTTAGTTACTGTTGCTAAGCTGTTAATGCTCTATCTTTTGTGGAGGGAAAAGAATTAGTAAAGGATCTGATTAGAGGTCGGTTTCGTCCTGATTGATTCATCACAACAGCTTTTCCACACACATACACACACATATATACACACACTTACACACATGTACACACCCTAGGAGGCATTAAATTTGCCTTCAGTCAGAGAACACCCACTAATAATATCCCTGATATAAGAGTGAGTCAACATGAAGACATCTTAAGAATACAAAGTTTCTCTCTATCTAACACACACACACACACACACACACACACACACACACACACACACACACACACACACACACACACACACACACACACACACACACACACACAAGGACACACCTTGAGCTTGTTTTGCTGCTCCCTCATCTGTGTTATGGCCGTCTGGTTCTTTTCCGTTTTCCCATCCAGAAAGTTCAGCTTGTCCCTCAGATCCGTCTGAACAAACCAACAGATAAACAAAATTCACACCACGACAACATTTACAAAACTCCACCCTGTATCTCATCACGTCTGTTTCTCCTGAAGTACTATGTGAGATGTGTTTAGTGATCCTGAGCGTGTAAGCGAGCGGCCACGTGTCGCTCTGATGTCACAACCGATAGATCACTTTAACAGAGAGTCGGGTTTCACTGCTGGACTCAGAGTAACATGAACAAGAACTCCAGAGTGAAAGTAATGAGGACGCCGGAGTCCCGGGACGGAACGGAGCGTGACGATAGTAGCTTCAGCAGGAAAGTTTCAGGTGATTAAGCAGCATGTAGAGTGTAATGGAAACTTGTTTCATTATCAGAACAGACGGAGCACCGAGGTCAACTGATCCAGGAACAAAGAAAGATAAAGTCAAGATATAGTGTGACTAGCTGAGAAAAACAGAAGTAAACAGCCTATGAATGTTTTTGTTACCTTCTAATGAGTTTTTCCTTTTCCTAAATCTCTGGTTTAAAAAGATAATCTATAAAAACTAAGTGTAAGGAAGGCTCGAGGCTTTTCCTCTCTGAGACAGCTTCGGGTCCTGTTGTGCAGCAGGACAAGAGGATCTGAACCCTGCTTCAGCTATAAGACGAGGAACTGCTAAAGCACTAAAGTCCCGCTGCATCTCTCTCTTTAGCAGCAGGATATCGAACGGCATTGTGGGTAATGGAAAAAAGGTCTGAATTTTATTAGAAATTGACTCCAGTTATTTATACACATCAATAAATCAGGGTGGAGTTTTATGATTTATTTGCTCTTTTCTCATTTTTTTAAAAGTAATTTTGACTCGTCACCTCGATCTTCGTGCGCTGTTCGCTGGGGGTGGAGAACCCGCACACCTTATGACTCTGCTGCAAACAGCTGCTACAGATGCTCCTCTTGTGCCGCACACAGAAGAATTCCATCAGCTTCCCGTGATCTGGACACAGGCGTTCCGCGAGGTCGGAGGGCGGCTCGCACAGCTCGTGCGTGCGGAATCGTGAGTTCTCCGTGTGAGGGCGCACGTGCTCTGAGCAGAACGACGTGATGCAAGTCAGACATGTTTTTACTGCCTTGACCTTTTTGCATATGTCACACATGACAGGTTTGGGTTTGGGCTCGGGACGTGATAAGCGCATCGCGCCGGCGGCACCGAAGACGCCGTCTGTCCCTTCGTCTGACCCCATGCCACTTCCAGCTTTGGCCCTGACGGTTTCCACCACCACGCTGAGCACCGTGTTCTTCTTCAGGTCTGGCTTGGTGTGGTAATGTGTGCGGCAGTGAGGGCAGAAGTAAGAACTCGTACTGCTCCAAGTCTCCTGGAGACACGTTTGGCAGAAGTTGTGGCCACAGTTCAGACTCACCGGCTCGTTGAAAGGACCCAAGCAGATGCTGCATGTCAGATCTTCCTCGAGGCTCAGCAGAGCCACGGCGTCGGTCACTTCAGCCATGAAGTACAACGTGAGAAATGCTCAAGACTGTAGGAGAAGCAGGAATGAAGCTGAATACACACAAAACACACAGTAAACATCTACACAAGCTGCTCTGATGAGTTCCAGCTGAAGTGACAAACATCCTGTCGACTTTCAGGAATTGCTGCAGAAACTTATGTGTTTGAGCCCGAATTCCTTAGATAATCATCACTGGGAGAATTTCCACACACTGAAAGCTCCTCCAACATTAGCCTGGATTTAAAGTCTTTTTTGTTTGTTTGTTTTAACTTTTTATCAATAGAAACACGAGTAAAGTTTCATCATTACTATTAAACATTGTGCCCTGTTACAGTGAGGCCCAGAAAAGCTGTAGACCAAATGGGTTTAAGATATAAAACAAAAATCTGACAAAATACTCATCTCTACTTCACAGCTCCTCTTCTCTTATTCATCTCTCCCTCTTCTCCTCCCTCTTCCTTATCTCTACCTCTTCCTCTTCTCTTTATCTCTTCCTCTTCATCTTCCCTTCTTATCTAGCTCTCTTATCTCTTCCTCTAACTCTACCACTTCCTTATTTCTACCTCTTCCTCATCTCCTCCTCTTCTCTTCCCTTTTCCTCTTCCTCTTCTCGTCCCTCTTCCCTTAATCTATTCCTCTTCCTTATCTGTCATTACTGACTAAATCTCACACACTCGACATTAATCTGCTCAGATTCACAACACCACACACAATAAATGAAAACAGAGCTAAAAGTCTCCTAGTACGGTGGCCGAGAAGTGCAAAACACATTAACAAATCCGAATACATATTAACAAATGTAAAAACAAATTAACAAATCCGAATACACATTAACAAATCCGAAAACTCATTTACGAATGCAAAACAAAACAACAAATCCGAAAACACAACAACAAGTCAGACAACCAGGAAACGGTAGGTATCGTTTGTGAATAGAAACTTACCGATCATCGGACAAAACACCTGTCATTCAAGATATACAGGTATGGAATCTTATGTGTAATGTGTAAAGTTCTCCGCTTAAATATAAGAAAATAAACAGAATGAATCCCCAGTAATCCACAGTAAGGACAATACATTTTGTACACTTTTACACACACATTCCAATGACAGGTGTGTTGTCCAATGATCGATACGTGTTCCAATCACAAACTCCTAGACAACAAATAATTGGAGAAAATAAAAGTTATAATTCTTGTGACAAACAGAAAGCAGTCTGAGGCCCTGAGGCAAGTTTCCGCTCAAACTAACCTTTTCACTCTGAGGTTTATTCATCTAATGTATTAAACAAGTGAATTATAAGGTTTACTTACAGAGTGTCGAGTTAAATGAAGAAGGTGTTCTGTAGTTTCGTTTCTTTAATAAGTAAATGGCTACCAAAATTACCGTAAACACGCGCACGAAAGCGCACATGAAATACGACATAATTCGTGAACAATCTAAACAAATTAAAACATTCAATATCCTTCATTTGTAATTAATAATACGTTATTAATAATACCGCAAATCTGTGCTGATGTGAGGACATGGATGCGCGGATCTCAGTAGGTTCGGGTGGTTTGGGAGGATGTGTGAGCGTATACACGCGGCGTTACGGTAAACACGGGGCGCTGACGAGCTGTATGTTCATCTGTCTGAATATTCGATCTTTCAAGACTTTATTCTTTAATCTACATCCGATATATTTAGTAAAAAAAGGAATTTAGAGCAGTAGACAATTATAAAGAATAGAAAGAAAGAATAGAAAGAAGCAAACAAACAAAAGTCATGAATCTGTTCCGGCGAAAAAACTACAAACAGCGGCACTAAAAATACAGGGCTCTCAAGTTTTGAAGACAGGCAAGCGTGACATCTCCAAATACTAAGCATTTGTTTAATTTCCATTTATTAATGTGTGTGTGTGTGTGTGTGTGTGTGTGTGTGTGTGAGAGAGAGAGAGAGAGAGAGAGAGAGAGAGAGAGAGAGAGAGAGAGAGAGAGAGAGAGAGATATTATGACTGGTGGTGTTTATTGTAAGTTTTGTTACCTTTTTGGACCCCTTTATCATGTGTAATGTTGCTCCCATTTAAAACAGTTCAGCACAAGCACAGACATTTTTAGGGACATGATTGAGGACAATGTCCCGTCCAGAGACAAACTGTTTCGTGTTGAGGTTTTGTTCAAACCGACTGTTGAGTTGTGCTATACCACTGCTGCGGCTAGCGTTGCATTCGGATGACAAATGGATGACAGAGACAGGTTACCTTTAGCCTTTCTAATTTATTTTTCTTACCGTCTGCACATCAGTCTCACGGCCAGACAGTTCAACAGTATTTAAAAAAAGGGCAACCGTAACACATTTAGGACAAACCAATTAACGCAAACGCGTCTACTTAATTAACTTATATTTTTAGTGCCTCCTTGTGACCCACTCATCTACATAGCACAGAAATGCACAGCATTATAACAACATACAACCGAGGACATATTTTAATATGTTTTTTTTTCCATTGGTTGTTGCGTTAAATCTCACCCAGATACAATAATGCTATTTTCTGATTGGCTATTGTGTAGCCTCTTGTTTTGATTGGCTGATAAGTGTCAGGCTCGACTAAGAACTCCAGGTGACGCACTTGGTTCCTGCCCGTTTCCATAGAGACAGCGGTGCGGACTGATACGTTTTGGGCGCTGCGGCTTATTAAATATGATAAATAGTCAAAAAGTTTTTCTGCGTGAGAAATACGATGTGTGTCGGGAGAGCGGGAGAAAAGACCGACATGACGGACTGTCACTCTCAGTGTGTGATACGACAGCCCTGAGAATATTTTGTCTATAATAATAATGAAATGAGAAAAATGACATGTTTCGGTTCTCAGTTTTAGATATAAATGAAAAATCTGATTTTATTAATTAGTGATTTTTTTTAAATACCACTAAAGACAGCAGATGTGTCCAGTTTCATTTAAGTTTCATCATTTATTATGTTAATTAACAGTGTAAACATTTTAATCTGGTTTTTGATCAGCTTTAGAAAAAACAGACTGGGACAAATTGTTGAAAGTTTTTCTTTTTAAATACAACCATCTGTTAGCACAAACCCAACAGCATGAGGAGTGTGTGCTGTGATAAAGGTTAGGGCAAGCTTAACCCTAGTCCATATATATACACACACACACACACACACACACACACACACACACACACACACACACACACACACACACACACACACACACACACACACATTCCTGGTGTTATTGCACTCTAACAAATCCTTTATATTAATCTGAATAACTTCAAAGTAAACAGAAAAAGGTATAAAAATATTAAATAGTAAACTCTATAGTTACTTATAGTCTAAATAGTAAAAAAGATGTTAAACTTTAGTGAACTTTTCCATTTCACTTGTAGTAATTCTTTTGCATATTTATAGCATTTTTTAACCGACAGCAGCAATGATCACTAACATTAAAATATTTGTAATAATAATAATAATAATAATTATAATAATAATAAATAAGCTCACTTCCTCATGCACCATACAGCAGATGTGTAACATCATAAAAGATCTGTGTCTGTTTCTCTTCTCATCCAGACAGAGACGTATTCAGCAGGAATCTACCACTTGTTTTACCACCTGTTTGTTCCCTAAAGAGTTAAAAACCTCTCCAACATATTTACACACCATGGAAGGGAAAGTGGTGGCTGGTCCTGACGAAGTTTATGTTTGTGTGTAAAACAACAGGACAGAATTATAAACACTAACGCAGGAGCTCGTGTTCTGAAATAAAAAAAACTTTTATTTGTTCTCTAAGGATTAAATAGAACAGTTCGACACTAATGTGTCACGATGTGACACGGTGAAACAAAAGGCAAGAGAGGATCCAAATGCAGATAGGACTTTACTGGACAAAAACAAGAAACAAACATACAGGCAGGCAAAACAGATCAGGACACGGAACAGGAACAGAGAACAACAGGAACCAAACACCTACAACGACCAACACCGGGGAAGTGAACAGACAGAGTAGATATAGTGGACAGGAGCCAATAACAGAGCAGAGACGATTAGAGACAAAGACAAGACACCTGGGGAAGAGATGGAATGTGATTAGTGTCCATGGTGAGCAATGAGTGGGCGGAGCAAAACAATTAACATCAGGGAGAGACGGCAGACAGAAACAAGGGGAAAACACAGACAGACACATTACAAATGCACTTCCTAGTTTAGGGTTAAATCTGTCAGGACAAAATATAAAAAATAATTAACAGACAGATTTACAGACTTGGCTTTGACGTCACTCAGCACTGACGTTCCAACAATCACTCCTGCTGTTACGGTTAATGATAAATAAAGCTGTGATGTGCAGCTGCACTACTGCAGAGCTGCTGTTACAGATAATTAATCAACACCTCCTGACCAATCAGAAGCCTCACCAGCATTAATCATCACACACCTCTGAAGTTTGGGTAGAAGCTGAAGCTCACAGCTCTGACAGAACAAAAGAACATAAATACAGAACGAGGAGACACTGATGGATGCACGTGTGTTTATTGTCGTTATTACAGAACAATAAAGGGAGATTTTCCACAGTTACATAAAGAAGAGACATTTCTGATTTAAGAAACTGGTTAACTGGAGAACTTCAGATTTGTGTTAAATCATCAGAACAGAAATATTCCATCGTTCTGCGTTAACGGAGTGAAGGACAGACAGTAAATCTGTTAAATGTTTGTTTAAATGTGAACAAGAAGAAGCGAAATATCGTGTTAATATTATAATCACGACATGAAACACTGCACATTTTAATCACGATACAGACACAAAATGTAATAATTATATACAGTGAACACGAGACCCAAACACGTGAGAAACGGAGAAAGATTTGAAACTCAATTTACCCTAAAGGAGAACCAACAAGCCTGAACCTGATAATTCGAGACACAAACAGTCAAAGCTTTCAATCTTAATGTCTTTCAATCTTAATGTCTCTCAATCATGAGCTACACCGCAACATGACGAAACAGCCATAACATGGGTTAAAGCTCTGTCTGTCCACGACAGACCCGTCGTACTCGGGCGTTTGACGTAATCAGATACATCACAATATTTCGCACTTCCGCACCAGACTGAAAATTACTCTTAGCTTCTTAAAAAGCTCCAGTTTCATTGTGAAGCTCTTTCCAGACGCACAAAGTGGTTCATCGTATATCAACGTTGTCATGGCGATCGTTACCTGTCTGGTTATTATTGTGAAACTGAACTTCAGCACATGCCCATTTGAGCTCTGTTTTAAAATGCGATGTCTCTCAGGGGGGTGGAGGGGTTTCTGTTCCGTTTGCCTGGTTTGCCTGCTATCAATAAAAGCTGTGTGTGAAGTAAATGACTCAACCCTCAGGGTTCAGACAAACAGAGCTGATCATCAGTAAACATCTACAGGCAAGAGACAAAAAAATTCAATACATGAATTAATAATGCTTTAAATTACTCGCATTATATTATAGATCTTACCCACAGGACAGCCGTTAGCATCCGAACCTTTAAAAGACCTGGATTACTAATTTCACCCGACTTCCTCTCGTTTATTACTCACTTAACGATCATTTAGAAATAAAACCGCAAACCCGAGTCGCTTTACCTTTTGTTCACACTAGAAAGTGACCATTACACGTCCCATGTAGTTATATATTCTGGGCTTTGGCCTTCATTTAATATCTATATGACCTCGATAACGAGCTTATCGGTGCTAGTGTGAACGACAGGTAGCGAGATATTAGGTATTATAATGATATTAAACAATCAGAATCAACCAAACGTTAATCACGTCGTACAATCACCACAACCACTGATTTCAACAACTAGTATATTGACTGAACCTATAAAATCTTTTTAAACGTTTAAATCTGAATATTTCTGTATCTCAGGGATATATAGGGAGTTATTATTTATATATAGGGAGTTATTATTTATATATAGGGAGTTATTATTTATATATAGGGAGTTATTATTTATATATAGGGAGTTATTATTTATATATAGGGAGTTATTATTTATATATATAGGGAGTTTTTATTTATATATAGGGAGTTATTATTTATATATAGGGAGTTATATATCAGAGTGAATACACAGATCTCTGTTGTACACCATACTTTGCTCACTAACACTACACAGTTATAATGCAGTGTTAATTATTGAGTTTGCAAAGTGTAAGAGATGAGCCGAAGGAGAAGATCGAGAAGGCCGGGTACACGGGCTGGGAGAAAGGAAAGACGAAGGTGTGGATGGGGTAGGCGCGGTCCTGCACATTATAGAAGGTGGCGGTGCAGTTATCACAGTCGAGCAGGACACCCACGCGGCTCGGGTTCGGGTTGGTCAGCACGGTCTCGCTGCTGTTGTGCCACGCCGAAAGCTTGATGTTAAACCACTCGATACACCAGGACTGCGTGTTCCGGCCCAGACGGCTGGAAGGACCTTTCCGATCGATGGAGCCGTACGCCAGACCCAAACCGCAGAAGTTATTGCTGCTCATTTCAACCTCCCAGTAATGACGGCCGTGAGAAAAGCTCTGATTACAGAGCACCTGTGAGAATCAAACAGGAAGTGATGTACATGAGGCGTATTACAGAACGTTTTGTCTAATAACATAATCGTTGCTAACTGTTGTTGTGATGTCATGGTTTCAGACCTGCCAAAACGTAGTGAAGCGAGATGGGATGTCTGGGTACGGAGACGGATCGTCTGATACGGACGCCTTGGTGTTGTTCTCAGAGAGAGCCACTTGATTATGTGCCGTGCTGAAGTCAAAGGTGAGCATGGTGGCATCTAGATTTACACACACACGTACGTATGTACACACACGCACGTACACATATACACACACACACACACACACACACACACACGTGTACACATACACACACACACAGTTCTGTAGCTGATCAGAAAAAACGTTCTGTGAATTGTTTTTTTTGTTTTTTTGTCACTCACACTTCAGCAGTTCACTCCTTATAGCAGGGCTGATGGTTGATGGTGGACTCGTATCCACTGGAACTGGTGAGAAAGACAAAATAACAAACATTTTTTTTACTTTAGCAGTTTCTTTTGTCCTGCACCTGTCAGAAGGTGGGATGTGCACACAATTACTTATTTAAAAGACAAAATGACATGACTCACTCACTCACTTTCTACCGCTTATATAAACAATAAAAAGATTTTTTGCAGACGATTTTTATTGGTTTTTTTTTTTTTTTTAGAAAGTTCTAGTTAAATTTAGTGAAACTTTAACATCAATTCAGAACCATAACATGGGTTATGTCTCAAACCAAGGAGTGTTAATATACTAGTGCACTAGGACAATGTGGTACACTATGACGTAGTGCACTAGGACAATGTGGTGCACTAAGATGACGTAGTGCATTAGGACAATGAGGTGCACTAAGATGGTGTAGTGCACTAGGACATTGTGGTGCACCAAGATGACATAGTGCACTAGGACAATGTGGTGCACTAAGATGACATAGTGCACTAGGACAATGTGGTGCACTAAGATGATGTAGTGCACTATGACAATGTGGTGCACTAAGATGATGTAGTGCAATAGGACATTGTGGTGCACTAAGATGATGTAGTGCACTAGGACAATGTGGTGCACTAAGATGACGTAGTGCAGTAGGACATTGTGGTGCACTAAGATGATGCAGTGCACTAGGACAATGTGGTGCACTAGGATGATGTGGTGCACTAAGATGACGTAGTGCACTAGGACAATGTGGTGCACTAAGATAACGTAGTGCACTAGGACAATGTGGTGCACTAAGATGACGTAGTGCACTAGGACAATGTGGTGCACTATGACGTAGTGCACTAGGACAATGAAGTG
The DNA here is from genome assembly GCF_022655615.1 of Tachysurus fulvidraco. Classification (NCBI taxonomy): domain Eukaryota; kingdom Metazoa; phylum Chordata; class Actinopteri; order Siluriformes; family Bagridae; genus Tachysurus; species Tachysurus fulvidraco. The sequence goes on along the minus strand of NC_062522.1, from coordinate 33,508,598 downwards.
GACTAAGATGATGTAGTGCACTAGGACAATGAAGTGGTCTAAGATGATGTAGTGCACTAGGACAATGAAGTGGACTAAGATGACGTAGTGCAATAGTACAATGTGGTGCACTACGATGACGTAGTGCACTAGAACAATGAGGTGACTGAGATGACGTAGTGCACTAGGACAATGTGGTGCACTATGACGTAGTGCACTAGGACAATGTGGTGCACTATGACGTAGTGCACTAGGACAATGTGGTGCACTAAGATGATGTAGTGCACTAGGACAATGTGGTGCACTCTGACTTAGTGCACTAGGACAATGTGGTGCACTAAGATGACGTAGTGCACTAGGACAAAGTGGTGCACTAAGATGACGTAGTGCACTAGGACAATGTGGTGCACTAAGATGATGTAGTGCACTAGGACAATGTGGTGCACTCTGACGTAGTGCACTAGGACAATGTGGTGTACTAAGATGACGTAGTGCATTAGGACAAAGTGGTGCACTAGGATGACGTAGTGCACTAGGACAATGTGGTGCACTAAGATGACGTAGTGCACTAGGACAAAGTGGTGCACTAAGATGACGTAGTGCATTAGGACAATGTGGTGCACTAAGATGATGTAGTGCATTAGGACAATGTGGTGCACTAAGATGATGTAGTGCATTAGGACAATGTGGTGCACTAAGATGATGTAGTGCACTAGGACAATGAAGTGGACTAAGATGATGTAGTGCACTAGGACAATGTGGTGCACTAAGATGATGTAGTGCACTAGGACAATGAAGTGGACTAAGATGATGTAGTGCACTAAGATGATGTAGTGCACTAGGACAATGAAGTGGACTAAGATGATGTAGTGCACTAGGACAATGTGGTGCACTAAGATGATGTAATGCACTAGGACAATGTGGTACACTAAGATGATGTAGTGCACTAGGACAATGAAGTGGACTAAGATGATGTAGTGCACTAGGACAATGTGGTGCACTAAGATGACGTAGTGCACTAAGATGATGTAGTGCACTAGGACAATGAAGTGGACTAAGGTGATGTAGTGCATTAGGACAATGAAGTGGACTAAGGTGATGTAGTGCACTAGGACAATGAAGTGGACTAAGATGACGTAGTACATTAGGACAATGTTATGCACTAAGATGACGTAGTGCACTAGGACAATGTGGTGCACTCTGACGTAGTGCACTAGGACAATGTGGTGCACTAAGATGACGTAGTGCACTAGGACAAAGTGGTGCACTAAGATGACGTAGTGCACTAGGACAATGTGGTGCACTAAGATGATGTAGTGCACTAGGACAATGTGGTGCACTCTGACGTAGTGCACTAGGACAATGTGGTGTACTAAGATGACGTAGTGCATTAGGACAAAGTGGTGCACTAGGATGACGTAGTGCACTAGGACAATGTGGTGCACTAAGATGACGTAGTGCACTAGGACAAAGTGGTGCACTAAGATGACGTAGTGCATTAGGACAATGTGGTGCACTAAGATGACGTAGTGCATTAGGACAATGTGGTGCACTAAGATGATGTAGTGCATTAGGACAATGTGGTGCACTAAGATGATGTAGTGCATTAGGACAATGTGGTGCACTAAGATGATGTAGTGCACTAGGACAATGAAGTGGACTAAGATGATGTAGTGCACTAGGACAATGTGGTGCACTAAGATGATGTAGTGCACTAGGACAATGAAGTGGACTAAGATGATGTAGTGCACTAAGATGATGTAGTGCACTAGGATAATGAAGTGGACTTAGATGATGTAGTGCACTAGGACAATGTGGTGCACTAAGATGATGTAATGCACTAGGACAATGTGGTACACTAAGATGATGTAGTGCACTAGGACAATGAAGTGGACTAAGATGATGTAGTGCACTAGGACAATGTGGTGCACTAAGATGATGTAGTGCACTTAGATGATGTAGTGCACTAGGACAATGAAGTAAACTAAGATGATGTAGTGCACTAGGACAATGTGGTGCACTAAGATGATGTAGTGCACTAGGACAATGTGGTGTACTAAGATGACGTAGTGCACTAGGACAAAGCGGTGCACTAAGATGATGTAGTGCACTAGGACAAAGTGGTGCACTAAGATGACGTAGTGCACTAGGACAATGTGGTGCACTAAGATGACGTAGTGCATTAGGACAATGTGGTGCACTAAGATGATGTAGTGCACTAGGACAATGAAGTGGACTAAGATGATGTAGTGCATTAGGACAATGTGGTGCACTAAGATGATGTAGTGCACTAGGACAATGAAGTGGACTAAGATGATGTAGTGCACTAGGACAATGTGGTGCACTAAGATGACGTAGTGCACTAAGATGACATAGTGCACTAGGACAATGTGGTGCACTAAGATGATGTAGTGCACTAGGACAATGAAGTGGACTAAGATGATGTAGTGCACTAGGACAATGTGGTGCACTAAGTTGATGTAGTGCACTAGGGTTTTTGCTCTTGGAGACAGTCATCTGGAGCTGTTGTTATCTACTTAGGTACTTGTTTGTGTTCTTTTTTTTTCCAGTGTTGCAGTGTTTAGTTTCCTCACTGCTCCGTTTGTCTGTGATCTGATCAGTGAGCTGCACAGAACATGATCATTCTTTTTCTTACCAGGAACAGGAGGTCTGATATTCATAATAAGCGGGCTGTCCATGCTCCTGAAATCCATTCCTTCGCTAGGACCTCGTCCACTTTCTGAGTAGAAAAAAACAAACACAAACACTTTTATGAGCTCTCAATCAATCAATCAATCAATCAATCAATCAATCAATCAACTACTGAACTAATCAATCAACCAACCACCCAATCACAATCGATCAGTCATCCAACCCATCAATCACTGAACCAACCAATCAAATCAATCACTGCACTAATCAATCACCCAATCAACCAATCAGTGCACTTTCTTTCTTCTGTTCTTCTCGTCCTGGTGGTCCAGCTGCAGGCTCTCGTGCCCTCATGGGGTTCGAGTGGTTAACTCACAGTGCCGAGCCCAAGCGCAGATAAAAATGGGAGGGTAGTTTCAGGAAGGGCATCTGGAGCAAGACCTGTGCCAAGTTAAACATGTGGACCAGATGATCTGCTGAAAGAACAACCGCCTTCTTCCTAGTTATTCTTCCTTTCCACTACTCTATTCTTTTAGTTCTGCTTTTTTCCTTCTTTCATTTTCTCCCTGCTTTAACGTGATCAAGTCATCAGGGTCCAGACGCATTACTACACAATACTGGAACCCTCATCCATCCATTCTTTATTTCTTTCTCCGTCCATCCATCCATCCTCGTCTATTACTATGATTCTAAGTACACATTTTGATGATAAAGCTTTCTGTATTTTATAATCCAGGGTTTTAATCTATTGCAATTTTTAATTGTGTTGAAGGACAGAACAAAGCTTTTAAACTATAAAGTCTCTGAATCTGTGGAACAAACAAGGTCGACTACATTTACACGTCTCTGCTTTTTAAATCGTGAACCTTGTTTTTTTTTTTATTCTGCTTGAACTTACTTTCTGCTTTGGGATCTTTGCGGTCGTGATCTCTGTGATCTTTTCGCTCGTGATCTCTGGGATCTTTGCGGTCGTGATCTCTGGGATCTTTGCGCTCGTGATCTCTGGGATCTTTGCGCTCGTGATCTCTGGGATCTTTGCGCTCGTGATCTCTGGGATCTTTGCGCTCGTTGTGATCTTGGTTCTCCTTTTTGTCTCCTTTAAAACACAGATATTAAACTGCAGAATGTTTCACAGTGCATCGTTATTAAGGACGATTTAAGAGTGTAAGATCTTTTAAAGCAGTGAGTGTGAACGAGTAGGAACGTCCTCAGTGTCTTACTCGGTTGTGGTCTCCTCCTTGATCCTCCAGGACCACCTTTGGGCTGTGATCCAAAGTCTTCACGTGGGGCAGGACCTAAAGACAATATATTGATCATAGATGTGGTGTTTTACCTGCATGCTGCTGAAAGTAACGTAAATGAAAAAGAAATCAGAAGTAAACGTTCTGCAGGTGAGTTTATGTGGTGACCATTTTTCAAACCATCTTATAGAAGCTGCAGTGGTGTTCGACCCTCAGACAGGGAGTTTATTTCAGTAAACAATAACAGACAATATTAAACAGCGCCTCGAAACTTTCAATGCTTTCTGACTAAACCGCTTCTCCCCTGATTTACCCTTCATGAATTTAGCCCCGCCCACTAACATTTTCAGTGCTGCAAATCACTCAGTGGAGTCTAAAACTTATTACTGATCAAAAAACATTATTGATTAACAGATTTGAATGAGATGTAAAATAAGTCATAATCGCTTTCTTTTACTATCTAGCCTGACTGTGAGTTTTGTTCATGAATAAACAGGATAAGAAAAAAAATCACAAACTGTTTCTTTGAATTTATTTTAAATTTAACATTTATTGTCAATATTGGGCTTGCGGATCATGCGGGTACTAGGGTACTCTTTGCTGTGACCCAGGAAAAACCTGCTGTAGTTTACAGAAAACACGGCCAGCCAGTTAGCTTTCAGTGTTAAGCTAATGTTGCTAAACTTCTGTATTATGCTTATGTGTGTTATTTATACTTAAGTGATCCGTTTAAATTAGACAGAACTGACCACTGGGGGGTGCTGTTAGCCACGAGTGCTTGGACCCCGTGGATCGCTGTTATGCAGCTATGTTAATAATGACTGTTGATTATTATTCATTGAGACACTCACCAGGTTCCCTCGGGTTTGGAGGATTACCTGAAGCTCCGCCGCCACCTAAAATACAAAACACACACTTTGTTCCCTTTGACTTGTCTCACTTTCACCAGAGCCCGGCTTTCCCGGAACTGTAAAGTATTTCAACATCAGAGCTCCGTATAAGCGTTTACATTCAATTACAGAACAGGACGAGGACACGGGGACATGGACAAAGATACACACCTGGTTTGTGAAGGAATATCCCGTTCTCCAGGATTTCCTTAATATGCTCCTTCAGGTACACAATGTTAGATCGGTACGCGATGACGCGCTGAGAATCCAGGTGGATCCGAGGGCAGTAAGGTTCAAACTTCACCACAAAGGGCAATTCCACAGATGCCTACAGCACAGAGGAGCATCAGATTTACAAAATGTTGTCATTTTCTCATAATCCAGTTATTCAGACAGGAACAAGGCTCTGATGTCCCTCTAACATTTACAGATCTATTTACAGATATAAAGCACATATGTACAATTAACTACTTATAGATAAGAAATAATGATCATAATTATCCACCTGGTCAAAGTTACCTGTTAATTACCATTATTTAATAATTATCCAATCAATAATTGCACCTTCATAATTCTTCATAAACTCATCATTTAACTGGTGTTATGTAGTGGTTCATGATTCGTATATGAGCTGCTCTAGCTACTGCATTATGTTAAGTGATGATGATCAGGATAACTATGATAGTTAATCTTGACTAAAGTTAACTGACTTAAATCACCTGCTCATTATGACTGTAATTACAGCCACATTTTAAAGCCACTTGTCTTTGAGCAGGTCAGATCTTCACAGAATTCCTCTGGTCAGCGTGCCCAGGTTCTTACCTGTAAGAAGTCCAGAGAGTGAGATCTGGCCAACAGGTTGGTGATCTCATCTCTGGTGGAGCTCATCTGCTCAATGTTCTGGTTAAATTTCTTGATCAGGGTGTTGAGCTTGGTGTTGCCGCTCTCCATTTCTTTATCCAGAGCGTCCATGGCCTCTCGCTCGTCCCTCTGCAGCATGTCCCGGATCTGCTGATACTCGGCCTCCAGAGCGCGCTTACGCACCGCCAACATGTCCTGCAGAGGAACGCCGGATCGGGTCAGCTACGGGGAAACACTCACGAGTGGCTGAACGCACACCTTTATTTATTATCAACCAGAAATGTATCACCTTTATATAACACTAAGCTCCGCCCCCTCAGTGGAGGAAATAATATCATGAATACAGTATTTTCCGCACTATAAGGCGCACCGGATTATAAGGCGCAATTACGGGTCTATTTCTGTACTTAACCCATACATAAGGCGCACCGTATTATAAGGCGCACCGTATTATAAGGCGCTCCGTGTTGTAAGGCGCATGCTAAAACATTCGGTCTACAAAAAAGGTAACCGAAGCAAAACAGTGAGTTTAGTTGAACTTTATTCTACTATTTAACACACACACATTATTTTTTAATCAATCTTCTCAAATCCATCAAAGTCCTCATCTACTGTGTCTTCTTAACTTGCCGCAGTACATTTTCTTGCTTCCTCCATTTCTGACCCATAGATACATTGATGTTGAATTCTTTCGCAGCTCTATTCCCATTTACAACAGTGTAACTGATAGCCTGTAGTTTGTATTGTGCCTCGTAAGCATCTGATTTTTATTGGCGGATGGCAAACCAACTTAAGGTGCATTTACCGCCCCCTACTGGACTGGAGTGTGGAGCGGAAAATGGTTAGGAAGAAACAAATGTTGTTTTGCAACATACAGGTAGTTATACTGTACCTACCGGAGGCTTTTAGGTGCGCCTTATAGTGCGGAAAATACTATAATTATAAATAATCGTGCATCTGAACCTTTCTGTATCGATGAAATAAATGTTTTTATTGTCAGAATTAAAGATTTATTTCACTTATATAAATATAAATACACAGGAAATCTCTTCAGGGCTATATGAGTTAAAGGTAAAGTGGGCGGAGCTTAAAGCCTCCTTAACAGCACTGTGGTTGTCTACAACAATAAAAAAGGTTTGTAAAGGATTATAAAGTTTTGTAAAGTATCATAAGTAAAATTTGTCCTTAGTTACTGTTGCTAAGCTGTTAATGCTCTATCTTTTGTGGAGGGAAAAGAATTAGTAAAGGATCTGATTAGAGGTCGGTTTCGTCCTGATTGATTCATCACAACAGCTTTTCCACACACGTACACACACACACACGTACACACACACACATATATACACACACTTACACACATGTACACACCCTAGAAGGCATTAAATTTGCCTTCAGTCAGAGAACACCCACTAATAATATCCCTGATATAAGAGTGAGTCAACATGAAGACATCTTAAGAATACAAAGTTTCTCTCTATCTAACACACACACACACACACACACGTACACACACACACACGTACACACACACACACGTACACACCCTACGAGGCATTAGATGTGTTAGATTTGCCTTCAGTCAGGAAACACCCAGTGATAATATCCCTGATGTAAGAGTGAGTAAACATGAAGACATCTTAAGATTACAAAATTAAAAACACACACACACACACACACACACACACACACACACACACACACACACACACACACACACACACACACACACACCTTGAGCTTGTTTTGCTGCTCCCTCATCTGTGTTATGGCTGTCTGGTTCTTTTCCGTTTTCCCATCCAGAAAGTTCAGCTTGTCCCTCAGATCCGTCTGAACAAACCAACAGATAAACAAAATTCACACCACGACAACATTTACAAAACTCCACCCTGTATCTCATCACGTCTGTTTCTCCTGAAGTACTATGTGAGATGTGTTTAGTGATCCTGAGCGTGTAAGCGAGCGGCCACGTGTCGCTCTGATGTCACAACCGATAGATCACTTTAACAGAGAGTCGGGTTTCACTGCTGGACTCAGAGTAACATGAACAAGAACTCCAGAGTGAAAGTAATGAGGACGCCGGAGTCCCGGGACGGAACGGAGCGTGACGATAGTAGCGTCAGCAGGAAAGTTTCAGGTGATTAAGCAGCATGTAGAGTGTAATGGAAACCTGTTTCATTATCAGAACAGACGGAGCAGCTCACCGAGGTCAACTGATCCAGGAACAAAGAAAGATAAAGTCAAGATATAGTGTGACTAGCTGAGAAAAACAGAAGTAAACAGCCTATGAATGTTTTTGTTACCTTCTAATGAGTTTTTCCTTTTCCTAAATCTCTGGTTTAAAAAGATAATCTATAAAAACTAAGTGTAAGGAAGGCTCGAGGCTTTTCCTCTCTGAGACAGCTTCGGGTCCTGTTGTGCAGCAGGACAAGAGGATCTGAACCCTGCTTCAGCTATAAGACGAGGAACTGCTAAAGCACTAAAGTCCCGCTGCATCTCTCTCTTTAGCAGCAGGATGTCGAACGGCATTGTGGGTAATGGAAAAAAAAGGTCTGAATTTTATTAGAAATTGACTCCTGTAATTTATACACATCAATAAATCAGGGTGGAGTTTTAAGATTTATTTATTAATTAATTTAATTAAAGTAATTTTGACTCGTCACCTCGATCTTCGTGCGCTGTTCGCTGGGGGTGGAGAACCCGCACTCCTTATGACTCTGCTGCAAACAGCTGCTACAGATGCTCCTCTTGTGCCGCGCACAGAAGAATTCCATCAGATTCCCGTGCTCTGGACACAGGCGTTCCGCGAGGTCGGAGGGCGGCTCGCACAGCTCGTGCGTGCGGAATCGAGGGTTCTCAGTGTGAGGGCGCACGTGCTCTGAGCAGAACGACGTGATGCAAGTCAGACATGTTTTTACTGCCTTGACCTTTTTGCATATGTCACACATGAGGGGTTTGGGCTCGGGACGTGATAAGCGCATCGCGCCGGCGGCACCGAAGACGCCGTCTGTCCCTTCGTCTGACCCCATGCCACTTCCAGCTTTGGCCCTGAAGGTTTCCACCACCGCGCTGAGCACCGTGTTCTTCTTCAGGTCTGGCTTGGTGTGGTAATGTGTGCGGCAGTGAGGGCAGAAGTAAGAACTCTTACTGCTCCAAGTCTCCTGGAGACACATTTGGCAGAAGTTGTGGCCACAGTTCAGACTCACCGGCTCGTTGAAAGGACCCAAGCAGATGCTGCATGTCAGATCTTCCTCGAGGCTCAGCAGAGCCACGGCGTCGGTCACTTCAGCCATGAAGTACAACGTGAGAAATGCTCAAGACTGTAGGAGAAGCAGGAATGAAGCTGAATACACACAAAACACACAGTAAACATCTACACAAGCTGCTCTGATGAGTTCCAGCTGAAGTGACAAACATCCTGTCGACTTTCAGGAATTGCTGCAGAAACTTATGTGTTTGAGCCCGAATTCCTTAGATAATCATCACTGGGAGAATTTCCACACACTGAAAGCTCCTCCAACATTAGCCTGGATTTAAAGTCTTTTTTGTTTGTTTGTTTTAACTTTTTATCAATAGAAACACGAGTAAAGTTTCATCATTACTATTAAACATTGTGCCCTGTTACAGTGAGGCCCAGAAAAGCTGTAGACCAAATGGGTTTAAGATATAAAACAAAAATCTGACAAAATACTCATCTCTACTTCACAGCTCCTCTTCTCTTATTCATCTCTCCCTCTTCTCCTCCCTCTTCCTTATCTCTACCTCTTCCTCTTCTCTTTATCTCTTCCTCTTCATCTTCCCTTCTTATCTAGCTCTCTTATCTCTTCCTCTAACTCTACCACTTCCTTATTTCTACCTCTTCCTCATCTCCTCCTCTTCTCTTCCCTTTTCCTCTTCCTCTTCTCGTCCCTCTTCCCTTAATCTATTCCTCTTCCTTATCTGTCATTACTGACTAAATCTCACACACTCGACATTAATCTGCTCAGATTCACAACACCACACACAATAAATGAAAACAGAGCTAAAAGTCTCCTAGTACGGTGGCCGAGAAGTGCAAAACACATTAACAAATCCGAATACATATTAACAAATGTAAAAACAAATTAACAAATCCGAATACACATTAACAAATCCGAAAACTCATTTACGAATGCAAAACAAAACAACAAATCCGAAAACACAACAACAAGTCAGACAACCAGGAAACGGTAGGTATCGTTTGTGAATAGAAACTTACCGATCATCGGACAAAACACCTGTCATTCAAGATATACAGGTATGGAATCTTATGTGTAATGTGTAAAGTTCTCCGCTTAAATATAAGAAAATAAACAGAATGAATCCCCAGTAATCCACAGTAAGGACAATACATTTTGTACACTTTTACACACACATTCCAATGACAGGTGTGTTGTCCAATGATCGATACGTGTTCCAATCACAAACTCCTAGACAACAAATAATTGGAGAAAATAAAAGTTATAATTCTTGTGACAAACAGAAAGCAGTCTGAGGCCCTGAGGCAAGTTTCCGCTCAAACTAACCTTTTCACTCTGAGGTTTATTCATCTAATGTATTAAACAAGTGAATTATAAGGTTTACTTACAGAGTGTCGAGTTAAATGAAGAAGGTGTTCTGTAGTTTCGTTTCTTTAATAAGTAAATGGGTACCAAAATTACCGTAAACACGCGCACGAAAGCGCACATGAAATACGACATAATTCGTGAACAATCTAAACAAATTAAAACATTCAATATTCTTCATTTGTAATTAATAATACGTTATTAATAATACCGCAAATCTGTGCTGATGTGAGGACATGGATGCGCGGATCTCAGTAGGTTCGGGTGGTTTGGGAGGATGTGTGAGCGTATACACGCGGCGTTACGGTAAACACGGGGCGCTGACGAGCTGTATGTTCATCTGTCTGAATATTCGATCTTTCAAGACTTTATTCTTTAATCTACATCCGATATATTTAGTAAAAAAAAAGGAATTTAGAGCAGTAGACAATTATAAAGAATAGAAAGAAAGAATAGAAAGAAGCAAACAAACAAAAGGCATGAATCTGTTCCGGCGAAAAAACTACAAACAGCGGCACTAAAAATACAGGGCTCTCAAGTTTTGAAGACAGGCAAGCGTGACATCTCCAAATACTAAGCATTTGTTTAATTTCCATTTATTAATGTGTGTGTGTGTGTGAGAGAGTGTGAGTGTGTGTGTGTGTGTGTGTGTGTGTGAGAGTGTGAGAGAGTGAGTAAGTGAGAGAGAGAGAGAGAGAGATATTATGACTGGTGGTGTTTATTGTAAGTGTTTGTTACCTTTTTGGACCCCTTTATCATGTGTAATGTTGCTCCCATTTAAAACAGTTCAGCACAAGCACAGACATTTTTAGGGACATGATTGAGGACAATGTCCCGTCCAGAGACAAACTGTTTCGTGTTGAGGTTTTGTTCAAACCGACTGTTGAGTTGTGCTATACCACTGCTGCGGCTAGCGTTGCATTCGGATGACAAATGGATGACAGAGACAGGTTACCTTTAGCCTTTCTAGGCATATTTATTTTTCTTACCGTCTGCACATCAGTCTCACGGCCAGACAGTTCAACAGTATTTAAAAAAAGGGCAACCGTAACACATTTAGGACAAACCAATTAACGCAAATGCTTTTACTTAATTAACTTATATTTTTAGTGCCTCCTTGTGACCCACTCATCTACATAGCACAGAAATGCACAGCATTATAACAACATACAACCGAGGACATATTTTAATATGTTTTTTTTTCCATTGGTTGTTGCGTTAAATCTCACCCAGATACAATAATGCTATTATCTGATTGGCTATTGTGTAGCCTCTTGTTTTGATTGGCTGATAAGTGTCAGGCTCGACTAAGAACTCCAGGTGATGCACTTGGTTCCTGCCCGTTTCCATAGAGACAGCGGTGCGGACTGATACGTTTTGGGCGCTGCGGCTTATTAAATATGATAAATAGTCAAAAAGTTTTTCTGCGTGAGAAATACGATGTGTGTCGGGAGCGCGGGAGAAAAGACCGACATGACGGACTGTCACTCTCAGTGTGTGATACGACAGCCCTGAGAATATTGTCAAAGATAATAATAATGAAATGAGAAAAATGACATGTTTCGGTTCTCAGTTTTAGATATAAATGAAAAATCTGATTTTATTAATTAGTGATTTTTTTTAAATACCACTAAAGACAGCAGATGTGTCCAGAGTTTCATTTAAACATGATGTCAATTAACAGTGTAAACATTTTAATCTGGTTTTTGATCAGCTTTAGAAAAAACTTCAGATTGGGGAAAAATTGTTAAAGGTTTTTCCTTTTAAATACAACCATCAGTTAGCACAAACCCAACAGCATGAGGAGTGTGTGCTGTGATAAAGGTTAGGGCAAGCTTAACCCTAGTCCATATATATATATATATACACACACACACATTCCTGGTGTTTTTGCACTCTAACAAATCCTTTATATTAATCTGAATAACTTCAAAGTAAACAGAAAAAGGTATAAAAATATTAAATAGTAAACTCTATAGTTACTTATAGTCTAAATAGTAAAAAAGATGTTAAACTTTAGTGAACTTTTCCATTTCACTTGTAATTCTTTTGCATATTTATAGCATTTTTTAACCAACAGCAGCAATTATCACTAACATGAACATATTTGTAATAATGATAATAATAATAATAATAATAAAGAAATAAGCTCAGTTCCTCATGCACCATACAGTAGATTTGTAACATCATAAAAGATCTGTGTCTGTTTCTCTTCTCATCCAGACAGAGACGTATTCAGCAGGAATCTACCACTTGTTTTACCACCTGTTTGTTCCCTAAAGAGTTAAAAACCTCTCCAACATATTTACACACCATGGAAGGGAAAGTGGTGGCTGGTCCTGACGAAGTTTATGTATGTGTGTAAATCAACAGGACAGAATTATAAACACTAACGCAGGAGCTCGTGTTCTGAAATAAAAAAAAAACTTTTATTTGTTCTCTAAGGATTAAATAGAACAGTTCGACACTAATGCACTGCGTAGTTTAGGGTTAAATCTGTCAGGACAAAATATAAAAAATAATTAACAGACAGATTTACAGACTTGGCTTTGACGTCACTCAGCACTGACGTTCCAACAATCACTCCTGCAGAGCTGCTGTTACAGATAATTAATCAACACCTCCTGACCAATCAGAAGCCTCACCAGCATTAATCATCACACACCTCTGAAGTTTGGGTAGAAGCTGAAGCTCACAGTTCTGACAGAACAAAAGAACATAAATACAGAACGAGGAGACACTGATGGATGCACGTGTGTTTATTGTCGTTATTACAGAACAATAAAGGGAGATTTTCCACAGTTACATAAAGAAGAGACATTTCTGATTTAAGAAACTGGTTAACTGGAGAACTTCAGATTTGTGTTAAATCATCAGAACAGAAATATTCCATCGTTCTGCGTTAACGGAGTGAAGGACAGACAGTAAATCTGTTAAATGTTTGTTTAAATGTGAACAAGAAGAAGCGAAATATCGTGTTAATATTATAATCACGACATGAAACACTGCACATTTTAATCACGATACAGACACAAAATGTAATAATTATATACAGTGAACACGAGACCCGAACACGTGAGAAACGGAGAAAGATTTGAAACTCAATTTACCCTAAAGGAGAACCAACAAGTCTGTGTGTGTTTGAGTCATCTATGTCTGACCGAGGTCTACTTCTGATCGGCGTCAGTAGATCAGACGCTTTCTCCTGATCCCGGATCAGTTCTCCGGTTTCTCTTAGAACGAATGATGATCAGTAAATAAACGCTCAGTCGCTCGTGCTCACAGTTTGCACATCAGTGGCTGTCCTAAGCGGAATTATCAGCCGTGTCTGATGGAGCGCTAGGTGACATCCGGGCTCGTATGAATATTAAATTCATACCGTCATCACCCAGGTAGTCGAACCGCCCGGGTCTCGCCGTCCTCATCAGGATATCCAGGCACTTTAAAGTTACCTGAACCTGATAATCCGAGACACAAACAGTCAAAGCTTTCAATCTTAATGTCTCTCAATCACGAGCTACACCGCAACATGACGAGACAGCCTTAAAGCTCCGTCTGTCCACGACGTACCCGTCGTACTCGGGCGTGTGACGTAATCAGATACATCACAAGATTTCGGCTTGTGACATTACAAGATGATGAGATTATAATATGTTCTCAGAATACTTGAAGAAGTTCCTATGATGTACTCCAACAGCATCAAAGACAAACGCTCATGTTGTTGCTATAAAGTGATGTTCCCTTCACTCCACACATGGTCAGCTCAGCTCTGGAGTGTGTTAAGACAAAACGAACCGAACATGTTAACACAAGAGCGCACAGAGTTTCATCCTCTCACAGAGTTTAGCATGTCAGAACTCTCTGTGTTCTCTACAGAGTGTTAGAAGATATAAACCCTCGTTCCATCACCAGGTCCAACTGTCCACCTGGGATCTACATACAAACCGAGCTTCCGTAAACAGCGAAGGCTTCTTAACTTGAGGAAGAGACGAGATTTAGATTAACCACTTCCTAGTTCCTAGAACACAAAGCCCAGAACTCTTCATCTGAAAATCCAGACATTATAACGAAACAAGCTGCATCTTCTCTACCTTCTTGACCCACTTGCGCACCAGACAGAAAATTACTCTTAGCTTCTTAAAAAGCTCCAGTTTCATCATTAAGCCCTTTCCAGAAGCACAAAGCGGTTCATCGTATATCAAAGTCGTCATGGCGATCGTTACCTGTCTGGTTATTATTGTGAGACAGAACTGAACTTCAGCACATGCTCGTTTGACCTCTATTTTAAAATGCGATGTCTCTCGGGGGGAGGAGGGGTTTCTGTGTGTGTGGTTGCGTGGTGATATAATGGCACCCCTACCATCAAGGCAATAAAATGCAGATAAAGTGCCAACATTCACCTGAACTTCCACAGCAGAGTGATGTATAACTCTGTTAAACACTGAGTCTCACGTCCTACAGCTCAGCTCAGTCTCACGTCCTACAGCTCAGCTCAGTCTCACGTCCTACAGCTCAGCTCAGTCTCACGTCCTACAGCTCAGCTCAGTCTCACGTCCTACAGCTCAGCTCAGTCTCACGTCCTACAGCTCAGCTCAGTCTCACGTCCTACAGCTCAGCTCAGTCTCACGTCCTACAGCTCAGCTCAGTCTCACGTCCTACAGCTCAGCTCAGTCTCACGTCCTACAGATGTTTGTCGACCCCGAGATCAATGTCACAGAAATCTTATTGATTCTTCTGCTCTCTAGCACGTGAACTTCGGCCTGGTTTGCCTGCTATCAATAAAAGCTGTGTGTGAAGTAAATGACTCAACCCTCAGGGTTCAGACAAACAGAGCTGATCATCAGTAAACATCTACAGGCAAGAGACAAAAAAAATTCAATACATGAATTAATAATGCTTTAAATTACTCGCATTATATTATAGATCTTACCCACAGGACAGCCGTTAGCATCCGAACCTTTAAAATACCTGGATTACTAATTTGACTCTCCT
This sequence comes from Tachysurus fulvidraco, assembly GCF_022655615.1. NCBI lineage: Eukaryota > Metazoa > Chordata > Actinopteri > Siluriformes > Bagridae > Tachysurus > Tachysurus fulvidraco. The sequence continues at coordinate 33,493,403 of NC_062522.1, read as the reverse complement.
TTATTCCTCACTTAATGATCATTTAGAAATAAAACCGCAAACCCGAGTCGCTTTACCTTTTGTTCACACTAGAAAGTGACCATTACACGTCCCATGTAGTTATACATTCTGGGCTTTGGCCTTCATTTAATATCTATATGACCTCGATAACGAGCTTATCGGTGCTAGTGTGAACGACAGGTAGCGAGATATTAGGTATTATAATGATATTAAACAATCAGAATCAACCAAACGTTAATCAGTCGTACAATCACCACAACCACTGATTTCAACAACTAGTATATTGACTGAACCTATAAAATCTTTTTAAACGTTTAAATCTGAATATTTCTGTATCTCAGGGATATATAGGGAGTTATTATTTATATATAGGGAGTTATTATTTATATATAGGGAGTTATTATTTATATATAGGGAGTTATATATCAGAGTGAATACACAGATCTCTGTTGTACACCATACTTTGCTAACTAACACTACACAGTTATAATGCAGTGTTAATTATTGAGTTTGCAAAGTGTAAGAGATGAGCCGCTGGAGAAGATCCAGAAGGCCGGGTACACGGGCTGGGAGAAAGGAAAGACGAAGGTGTGGATGGGGTAGGCGCGGTCCTGCACGTTATAGAAGGTGGCGGTGCAGTTATCACAGTCGAGCAGGACACCCACGCGGCTCGGGTTCGGGTTGGTCAGCACGGTCTCGCTGCTATTGTGCCACGCCGAAAGCTTGATGTTAAACCACTCGATACACCAGGACTGCGTGTTCCGGCCCAGACGGCTGGAAGGACCTTTCCGATCGATGGAGCCGTACGCCAGACCCAAACCACAGAAGTTATTGCTGCTCATTTTAACCTCCCAGTAATGACGGCCGTGAGAAAAGCTCTGATTACAGAGCACCTGTGAGAATCAAACAGGAAGTGATGTACATGAGGCGTATTACAGAACGTTTGGTCTAACGACACGATCGGCTGTTAACTGTTGTTGTGATGTCATGGTTTCTGACCTGCGAGCACACGGTGAAGCGAGGTGGGATGTCTGGGTACGGAGACGGATCGTCTGATACGGACGCTTTGGTGTTGTTCTCAGAGAGAGCCACTCGTTTATGTGCCGTCCTGAAGTCAAAGGTGAGCATGGTGGCATCTAAATTTACACACACACACACACACACACACACACACACACACGCACACGCACACAGACACACACATACACACACACATTTCTGTAGCTGATCAGAAAAACCGTTCTGTGAATTGTTTTTTTTGTTTTTTTGTCACTCACACTTCAGCAGTTCACTCCTTATAGCATGGCTGATGGTTGACGGCGGACTATCCACTGGAACTGGTGAGAAAGACAAAAAACATCACGATAAACAATAAAGAATTTTATTGTTTTTTTTTTTTTTTGAGAAAGTTCTAGTTAAGCTTAGTGAAACTTTAACATCGATTCAGAACCATAACATGGGTTATGTCTCAAACCAAGGAGTGTTAATATACTACAGATGTAGTGCACTAGGACAATGTGGTGCACTAAGATGACGTAGTGCACTAGGACAATGTGGTGCACTAAGATGACGTAGTGCACTAAGGTGATGTAGTGCATTAGGACAATGAAGTGCATTAAGATGACTTAGTGCACTAGGACAATGTGGTGCACTAAGATGACAGTGCACTAGGGTTTTTGCTCTTATAGACAATAGTTATATAGAACGGCTTGCGTGCGGTCACGTCTCCTCGAGACATTTTATAATTTCCTTATGAAGGGAATAAATAAGTTATATATGGTGTTATACAGCACAAACAAATAGCACCGGGTTGAGACGATTTGGACGACAATCCGATTCTATTTGTGATCCAATGTCCCATTCATAAAAACGGTTTCTTTAAATGACTCAGGACTGAAAAAACAGTACATTGCGCCCTTCTATTGGGGAATTTTTTTGGGGGAAAAGTGTAATAAAATTTTTTTTTAGATATTTCTGTAATTTCTTTCATTAATCTCATAATTATTTATACACTGTAAATGCATGCAGGAGCTCCTTATAAAATATGTGTTGGCTATTAATAGAGCCTTGCTTGTTTAATTATACTTGTCTCTTTAAAAAAGTCGTTCTATATACTTATTGTTTAAACACGGTCACGCTTTTTCTGTGCTTGCGCGGTGCTGGTTTTTACTGTTTGCAGTGTTTTTCCCCATTTTAACTGTGGAGTTTAGCATTCTAGATCTGTGCTTGAAATGTTCAGGTAATGTATTCCGTTTTCTTTCTTAGCTAATCTCCAATGCTCTGTGATCTTGCATCTTACCTGCAATGTACTGTAACTTCTCTGTCTGTACTAATATTGTAAGATGGATTTTGTCCAATAAAAATGCGGAAAAATATAAATTATGTATTGTCTTAAGTTTTCTGAATGCTTTTAACAGTCAATAGACATTTAACATGTTTCTGGCCCATTAAAAACATTTATTTACCTTAATCACTGCATAGTGAAGAAAACAAAACAGGAAAAAAAAACTTCTGGCAGAGGAACAAGGTGAGCATTTGCTCTTAGATTTTTTTTTTTTTTTTTTAATTTTATTTAAAATTAAATGTACTTCAAAGCATGTGTGCAGCACAATACAATGACGTGCCGTCACAGTTTTTGTTATTTCTGAGAAGGGGAGATATACTTGACGTCCATTTCAGCGGCACAAACCGGCACAAATCGAGCACAAACGAATGACACCAGTTTTGTGTGATTTAGACGAACTGGGGCGGAGAGTGACGTCACAGTTCCCGGAAATATTTTGGTTTTATCTCAGGAAGGAAAACAGATACAGCGTATGTTTTAATGGCACAAATGTGCACAAATGAACTAAGCCAGTTTTGAGCGATTTGGGCAATGTGGGGTGGAAAGTGACGTCACACGGTCAAAAAAATAATGTTTAATATCACAAACACCAAACCAGCACAAATGTTCGTTTTTGCGGCACAAATAGCACAAACGAATGGCATAGTTTTGGTGATTATTTCTTTTTATGGGGTGCCAACTTCACGGAGATGATCTGGAGCTGTTGTTATCTACTCAGGTACTTGTTTGGATCTGCTTTTTTCCAGTGTTGCAGTGTTTAGTTTCCTCACTGCTCCGTTTGTCTGTGATCTGATCAGTGAGCTGCACAGAACATGATCATTCTTTTTCTTACCCTGAACAGGAGGTCTGATAGTCATATCCATATCCAGATGGTCCATGCTCCTGGACAACGCCGAATTCATTCCTTTGCTAGCACCTCGTCTACTTTCTGAGTAGAAAAAACAAAACACAAGAGACAAACAAACAACACTTTTATGAGCTCTCAATCAATCAATCAATCAATCAACTACTGAACTAATCAATCAACCAACCACCCAATCACAATCGATCAGTCATCCAACCCATCAATCACTGAACCAACCAATCAAATCAATCACTGCACTAATCAATCACCCAATCAACCAATCAGTGCACTTTCTTTCTTCTGTTCTTCTCGTCCTGGTGGTCCAGCTGCAGGCTCTCGTGCCCTCATGGGGTTCGAGTGGTTAACTCACAGTGCCGAGCCCAAGCGCAGATAAAAATGGGAGGGTAGTTTCAGGAAGGGCATCTGGAGCAAAACCTGTGCCAAGTTAAACATGTGGACCAGATGATCTGCTGAAAGAACAACCGCCTTCTTCCTAGTTATTCTTCCTTTCCACTACTCTATTCTTTTTGTTCTGCTTTTTTCCCTCTTTCATTTTCTCCCTGCTTTAACGTGATCAAGTCATCAGGGTCCAGACGCATTACTACACAATACTGGAACCCTCATCCATCCATTCTTTGTTTCTTTCTCCGTCCATCCATCCATCCTCGTCTATTACTATGATTCTAAGTACACATTTTGATGATAAAGCTTTCTGTATTTTATAATCCAGGGTTTTAATCTATTGCAATTATTTGAATTGTGTTGAAGGACAGAACAAAGCTTTTAAACTATAAAGTCTCTGAATCTGTGGAACAAACAAGGTCGACTACATTTACACGTCTCTGCTTTTTAAATCGTGATCCTTGTTTTTTTTTTATTCTGCTTGAACTTACTTTCTGCTTTGGGATCTTTGTGAACTTTGTGAACTTTGCTCTCATGATCTTTGGGATCTTTGCGCTCGTGATCTCTGGGATCTTTGCGCTCGTGATCTCTGGGATCTTTGCGCTCGTTGTGATCTCGGTTCTCCTTTTTGTCTCCTTTAAAACACAGATATTAAACTGCAGAATGTTTCACAGTGCATCTGATTGTTATTAAGGACGATTTAAGAGTGTAAGATCTTTTAAAGCAGTGAGCGTGAACGAGTAGGAACCGTCCTCAGTGTCTTACTCGGTTGTGGTCTCCTCCTTGATCCTCCAGGACCACCTTTGGGCTGTGATCCAAAGTCTTCACGTGGGGCAGGACCTAAAGACAATATATTGATCATAGATGTGGTGTTTTACCTGCATGCTGCTGAAAGTAACGTAAATGAAAAGGAAGTCAGAAGTAAACGTTCCGCAGGGGAGTTTATGTGGTGACCATTTTTAAAACCATCTAGAAGTCGATATCAGTGATGTAATCTGTTGTACATTATTATTCACTTTATTATTATTATTATTATTGTGCTAAAGTGTAAGGAGATTCCTGTAGTTTACTGAAAACACAGCCAAACAGTTAGCTTTCAGCGCTAAGCTCCTCATGTGTGTTATTTATACTTAAGTGATCCGTTTAAATTAGACAGAACTGACCACTGGGGGGTGCTGTTAGCCACGAGTGCTTGGACCCCGTGGATCGCTGTTATGCAGCTATGTTAATAATGACTGTTGATTATTATTCACTGAGACACTCACCAGGTTCCCTCGGGTTTGGAGGATTACCTGAAGCTCCGCCGCCACCTAAAATACAAAACACACACTTTGTTCCCTTTGAAGTTAAACCGAGGCCTTGAAATGATTAATGAATAATTCACTGATACGAGTTAGCTAAAGATCACCAGGATCAGTCAGGGACACTACATGTATGTTAGTCTCACTGTTAGCCGCCACCTTTACTACGGATTTCATCGGTCAGTAACTTATTTATTTATTTTATTTTTCTCTTTGTCACCTGTGCAACTCGTCTCACTTTCACCAGAGCCCGGCTTTCCAGGAACTGTAAAGTATTTCAACATCAGAGCTCCGTATAAGCGTTTACATTCAATTACAGAACAGGACGAGGACACGGGGACACGGGGACACGGACACAGATACACACCTGGTTTGAGGAGGAATATCCTGTTCTCCACCGGCTCACGCAGGATTTTATTAATCTGCTCCTTCAGGTTAACAATGTTGGAGTGGTACGCGATGACACGCTTAGAGTCCAGGTTGATCCGAGGGGAGAAAGGGTCAAAGTTCACCACAGAGGGCAATTCCACAGATGCCTACAGCACAGAGGAGCATCAGATTCTTTTAATTTCTTGTCATATTCTTATAATCCAGTTATTCAGACAGGAAAGAGGCTCTGATGTCCCTCTAACGTTTAATATCAAACTCATCACCACGGTGACCTTTCCATCGTTAACATTAATTAAACCAGGTGATCTATTTACAGATATGACGCACATATGTACAATTAATCAATTAAAATTAATCACTTATAGATAGGAAATAATTATCATAATTATCCACCTGGTCAAAGTTACCAGAGTTAATTAGCATTATTTAATAATTATCCAATCAAGAATTTCACCTTCATAATTCTTCATAAACTCAGCTGCTCATCATTTAACTGGTGTTATGTAGTGGTTCATGATCCGTATATGAGCTGCTCTAGTTACTGCATTATGTTAAGTGATGATGATGATGATGATCAGGATATCAGTCAATCATAATAAATATTGATATTAAAGGTGCGGTCTCCGATGTTTGAGAAATGCTTCAGAAAACTGAGTCAGGACCACAAACTAAAAATCAAAACAAAAATCGAAACAAACCTGTAGCCAATGAGCAGAAAGGGGCGGGTCTTGTCGGAGAGAGTGTTTCTTTCTTTTTTTTATCCTCCATGTCGATGCTAAATCCACTTTCTGCTAATGTCACACATGCGCACTGAACACTCTCTCCGCCCATATTGACAAGACACGCCCCTTTTTGCTCATTGGCTACACGTTTGTTTCGATTTTTGTTTTGATTTTTAGTATGTGGTCACGACTCAGTTTTCTGAAGCATTTCTCAAACATCGGAGACCGCACCTTTAATAGTTAATCTTGTTAGAATGTTGACTGACTTAAATCACCTGCTCATTATGACTGTAATTACAGCCACATTTTAAAGCCACTTGTCTTTGAGCAGGTCAGATCTTCACAGAATTCCTCTGGTCAGCGTGCCCAGGTTCTTACCTGTAAGAAGTCCAGAGAGTGAGATCTGGCCAACAGGTTGGTGATCTCATCTCTGGTGGAGCTCATCTTCTGAATGTTCTGGTTAAATTTCTTGATCAGGGTGTTGAGCTTGGTGTTGCCGCTCTCCATTTCTTTATCCACAGCATCCATGGCCTCTCGCTCGTCCCTCTGCAGCATGTCCCGGATCTGCTGATACTCGGCCTCCAGAGCACGCTTACGCACCACCGACATCTCCTGCAGAGGAACGCCGGATCGGGTCAGCTACGGGGAAACACTCACGAGTGGCTGAACGCACACCTTTATTTATTATCAACCAGAAATGTATCACCTTTATATGACACTAAGCTCCGCCCCCTCAGTAGAGCCTAGCGTATGAACTGGGAAGATTTTACTGTGTGAATATTGTGAATAATTATAAATAATCGTGCATCAGAACCTTTCTGTATCGATGAAAATGTTTTTATTGTCAGAATTAAAGATTTATTTCACTTATATAAATATAAAAACACAGGAAATCTCTTCAGGGCTATATGAGTTAAAGGTAAAGTGGGCGGAGCTTAAAGCCTCCTTAACAAGCAGTGTGGTTGTCTACAACAATAAAAAAGGTTTGTAAAGGATTATAAAGTGTCATAAGTAAAGCTTGTCCTTAGTTACTGTTGCTAAGCTCTTACTGCTTGATCATTGTGGAGGGGAAAGAATTAGTAAAGGATCTGATTAGAGGTCGGTTTCGTCCTGTGATTGATTCATCACAACAGCTCTTCCACACACGTACACACACACACACACACACACACACACACGTACACACCCTACGAGGCATTAGATGTGTTAGATTTGTCTTCAGTCAGGAAACACCCAGTGATAATATCCCTGATGTAAGAGTGAGTAAACATGAAGACATCTTAAGATTACAAAATTAAAAACACACACACACACACACACACACACACACACACACACACACACACACACACACTTACCTTGAGCCTATTTTGCTGCTCCCTCATCTCTGTTATGACCTTCTGGTTCTTTTCCGTTTTCCCATCCAGAAAGTTCAGCTTGTCCCTCAGATCCGTCTGAACAAACCAACAGATAAACAAAATTCACACCACGACAACATTTACAAAACTCCACCCTGTATCTCATCACGTCTGTTTCTCCTGAAGTACTATGTGAGATGTGTTTAGTGATCCTGAGCGTGTAAGCGAGCGGCCACGTGTCGCTCTGATGTCACAACCGATAGATCACTTTAACAGAGTCGGGTTTCACTGCTGGACTCAGAGTAACATGAACAAGAATTCCAGAGTGAAAGTAATGAGGACGCCGGAGTCCCGGGACGGAACGGAGCGTGACGATAGTAGCGTCAGCAGGAAAGTTTCAGGTGATTAAGCAGCATGTAGAGTGTAATGGAAACCTGTTTCATTATCAGAACAGACGGAGCACCGAGGTCAACTGATCCAGGAACAAAGAAAGATAAAGTCAAGATAAAGTGTGACTAGCTGAGAAAAAAAATAAAAGGACAAAAGGATCTGAACCCGCTTCCACTGTAAGTCGACGAGCCGCTAAAGCACTAAAGTCCCGCTGCATCTCTCTCTTTAGCAGCAGGATGTCGAACGGCATTGTGGGTAACGGAAAAAAAGGTCTGAATTTTATTAGAAATTGACTCCTGTTATTTATACACATCAATAAATCAGGGTGGAGTTTTAAGATTTATTTATTAATTAATTTAAAATTTAATTTTTTTTAAAAGTAATTTTGACTCGTCACCTCGATCTTCGTGCGCTGTTCGCTGGGGGTGGAGAACCCGCACTCCTTATGACTCTGCTGCAAACAGCTGCTACAGATGCTCCTCTCGTGCCGCGCACAGAAGAATTCCATCAGCTTCCCGTGCTCTGGACACAGGCGTTCCGCGAGGTCGGAGAGCGGCTCGCACAGCTCGTGCGCGCGGAACAGAGGGTTCTCCGTGTGAGGGCGCACGTGCTCTGAGCAGAACGACGTGATGCAAGTCAGACATGTTTTTACTGCCTTGACCGTGGTGCACATGTCACACATGATGGGTTTGGGCTCGGGACGTGATAAGCGCATCGCGCCGGCGGCACCGAAGACGCCGTCTGTCCCTTCGTCTGACCCCGTTCCAGCTTTGGCCCTGAAGGTTTCCACCACCGCGCTGAGCACCGTGTTCTTCTTCAGGTCTGGCTTGGTGTGGTAATGTGTGCGGCAGTGAGGGCAGAAGTAAGAACTCGTACTGCTCCAAGTCTCCTGGAGACACGTTTGGCAGAAGCTGTGGCCACAGTTCAGACTCACCGGCTCGTTGAAAGGACACAAGCAGATGCTGCATGTCAGATCTTCCTCGAGGCTCAGCAGAGCCACGGCGTCGGTCACTTCAGCCATGAAGTACAACGTGAGAAATGCTCAAGACTGTAGGAGAAGCAGGAATGAAGCTGAATACACACAAAACACACAGTAAACATCTACACAAGCTGCTCTGATGAGTTCCAGCTGAAGTGACAAACATCCTGTCGACTTTCAGGACAGAAACTTTACAAGTCCGAAAGCTGTAGACCAGTGGCTTTAAGATCTATAACAAAAATCCTCTTCATCACATCCCTTTCTCTTCTCCTCCCTCTAACTCTTCTCTACTTCTTCCTCTTCCCTTCATCTCTACCTCTTTCCCTTCTCCATCCTCTTCCTCTTCTCTACCTCTTCCTGTTCATCTTCCCTTCTTCTCTAGCGCTCTTATTTCTTCCTCACCTCTTCCTCATCTCTACCTCCTCTCTCTTCCTGTTCATATACCTTTCTTCTCTAGCTCTCTTATCTCTTCCTCTTCCTCACCTCTACCTCTTTTCTACCCCTTCCCTTCATCTCTTCCTCCTTCCTCTTCTCGTTCTTCCACTCTTCCGCACTTCCTGTTCATCTTCCCTTCTTCTCTAGCTCTCTTGTCTCTTCCTCACCTCTACCTCTTCCTCATTTCTACCTCTTCCCTTCATCTCTTCCTCCTTCCTCCACCCTTCCGCACTTCCTGTTCATCTTCCCTTCTTCTCTCTTATCTCTTCCTCTCTTCCTCTTCTCTGTCGTTACTGACTAAATCTCACACACTCGACGTTAATCTGCTCAGAATCACCACAACACACACAATAAAGATGAAAACAGAGCTAAAAGTCTCCTAGAGAACAAATAAGAGGAGAAAATAAAAGTAAAATGTCGTCATAAATCTTGTGACAAACCGAAAGCAGCCTGAGGCCTGAGGCGAGTTACACTTTATTCAGATAATATAAAAGTAATTATAAGGTTATAAGGTTTACTTACAGAATGTCGAGTTAAATGACGGTGTTCTGTAGCGACTCCACACACACACACACACACACACACACACACTCTCTCTCTTTCTCACACACTCACACACTCACACACACTCTGCTGGGGTTTCATCGCAACACTAAGTTTCGTTTCTTCAATAAGTGAATTACCGTAAACACGCGCACGAAAGCGCACATGAAATACGACATAATTCGTGAACAATCTAAACAAATTAAAACATTCAATATCCTTCATTTGTAATTAATAATACGTTATTAATAATACCGCAAATCTGTGCTGATGTGAGGACATGGATGCGCGGATCTCAGTAGGTTCGGGTGGTTTGGGAGGATGTGTGAGCGTATACACGCGGCGTTACGGTAAACACGGGGCGCTGACGAGCTGCATGCTGACGTAAATATTCGATCTTTCAGGACTTTATTCTTTAATCTACATCCGATATATTTAGTAAAACAAATTAATTTAGAGCAGTAGAAAATTATAAAGAATAGAAAGAAGCAAACAAACAAAAGTCATGAATCTATTCCGGCGAATAAACTTATAAATAATAACAGCGGTTACACCGCCACCTAGTGGTGGAGTAAACAAACAGCGGCACTAAAAAATAAAGAGTTTATAAATTCTAAAATATCTTAAGTTAAATAGAATATTAAGATGTCAACGATAACAACAATGATTAAACAATAGGTTGACATTCAACCGTTTAAAAAAATTAAAGAATCAAATATCAATGTGTATTTACAGATTTCTAAAATGTTTACAGAGGATTAAAGGGTTAGTTTAAGTTCAGTTTAAAGTTCAGTTTAAAGTTAAAGTTCAGTTTAAAGATAAAAATAAAACAAATAAATATCAGTCATCACAGAGCTGAAGTAAACGACACGATCGACTTTTCTTTGTAACAGACCAGATTTTATTGGTAAACAGAAATATCTGCAGGACAAAAATGACATGTTTCGGTTCTCAGTTTTAGATAAATGAAAACAAATCTGATTTTATTAATTAGTAAATTAAATTACTTAAAAAAATACCACTAGAGACAGCGGATGTGTCCGGAGTTTCACTTAGACATGATGTTAACAGTGTAAACATTTTAATCTGGTTTTTGATCAGCTTTAGAAAAAACTTCAGACTGGGACAAATTGTTGAAATTATTTCTTTTTAAATACAACCATCTATTAGCACAAACCCAACAGCATGAGGAGTGTGTGCTGTGATAAAGGTTAGGGCAAGCTTAAGTGTGATAATGAAGGGGAAAACCCTAGTTCATATATTGTATTTAT
>NC_062522.1:33472424-33479924 GCF_022655615.1 Tachysurus fulvidraco | reverse complement strand
ACTAAGTCCAGGTATTTAGTGTTGGTGGTAGTGAGTGGGGTGTGATGTGTAGTGGAGTGTGGTGGTGTGTGGATAGTTGTGTGGGTGAAGTTGAATGTGTGGTGTGTAGGTGAGTTGGTGTGTGTATGAGTGTGTGTGTGTATTGAGTGTGGTGTGTAGTGAAGTGTGTGTGTGTGTATTGTAGTTGTGTTTTAGTGGAAGTGGGTGTGTGTGTAAGTGAGTGTGTGTTGTATTGAGGTGTGTGGTGTAGTTATTGTGTTGTTTTGTCGTGAGTGTTTTTTAGTTGTGTGTGTGGTGTAGTGAGTTTTTGTGTGTAGTTATTGTGTGTGTGTCGTTTGTGTGTTTTTGTGTGTGTGTGTCGTGTTGTTGTGTGTGTCTTTGATGTTGTGTCGTGCGTGTGTTTTGTGTTGTGTGTGTGTGTGTGTTGTTGTGTGTCGTTGTGTGTGTTTCTGTTTGTGTGTCTTTCTTATCTTTCTTGTTTTTTTCTTTCTCTTGTCTCTTTCTCTTTCTTTGTTTTTTTTCTTTCTTTTTTTTATTTTTCTTTCTGTATCTTTCTGTTTTCTTTCTGTTTCTTTTTCTTTTTTTTCTTTCTTTTTTTATTTTTTCTTTTTTTTTGTTTTTTTTCTTTCGTTTGTCTTTCTGTTTTTTTTTTTCTCTGTCTTTTGTGTGTTATGTCTTTTTTTTTGTGTTTCTTTGTTTTTTGTCTTTCGTTATGTTTTTGCTTTCGTCTTTCTTTTTTTTGTTCGTGTCTTTCGTGTTGTGTCTTTCGTGTCTTTCTCTTGTTAGTTTTTTTATGTGTAGTGTGTTTTTTTTTTCTTTTCTTTTTTTATTTCTTTTTTTGTGTTGTTTTTTATTTATTTTTTTGTGTGTTGTGTAGTGAGTGTGTGTGTAGTGAGTGTGTGTTTAAATGTCACCATGAGTCACTAAGTCCAGGTATTTAACCTACCTGGCTCACACAGCTGGTAGCCTTTCTGCTCAGCCAGCTGCTTGTGCAGGATGCCCCTAAGGATTGTGGGAAGAAGGAGGACGGGACGGCACACGGGGGGGTAGTGCGGAGTCACCAGGGTGTAGGGCATCAGGCTCATGGAGGTGTGCCTACCCTCATCTGAGGGGCAAAAACAGGGGGCAGGAGGAGGAGAGGATTAAAGCCACATCAGAGGAATGTGATGACAGTTGGGTTTCTCTTTCTCATTGGGTTTCTCTTTGTCTGTCTACCTACATGCCTTTCTGTCTGTCTGTCTGTCTGTCTGTCTGTCTGTCTGTCTGTCTCTTTCACTCACATTCTCTCTCTCTCTCTCTCTCTCTCTCTCTCACTCATTCTCACCTTTTGATGAGTTTGTGTTGTCCTCTTCCACACTGACCCACAACGGGTTCCTGCCCTGACGTGCTGTACTGACGATTCGCACAGCCCTCTGTCTCACCTGTGCCTTCTCCACCTGCAAACACACACACACACACACACACACACACACACACACACACACACACACACACACACACACACACACACACACACACACACACACACTTAGAACAAATAAAATCCTTCAGCATTCACACAATAACAATAAATCACATTCCTGATTGATTTTATCTTTCTCTATTGATGCTGCTCTCCTGTAAAGGTAGCTGCGGTTACCACGGAGACCGCTGATCTTTTTTAAAATAGATGAACAAGATCCAATCTGGCAGCTCCACAGAAACCCATTACAAACATATTACAAACATATTATAATGTAATACGTTTTTGTTAAGAGGAGACTTTTATTCTTTAAGGAGAGAGGAAAAAAGGGAGGAGTCTCCAGTGTGACTGATTTGTATAAGGAAGTGAAAGAGGAAGTGCTTTACCTTTCTGGGGGCCTGTTGAAAGGAAAGATCCTCGATGGCTCTGATTAACTGACTCTGTGCTCTACAAACACAAAATAACACAACGTTGCGGATCTCTGTATAAAACACACTGTGACATATTTTGTCATCCAAAATGGCCGCCGTCCCACCTGTAGAAATTTGGCACTCGGCCACTTTTCAGGTCCATCAGCTGGCAGCTATCGACGTGACTCGCCCACCAGTAACCTTTGCTGCCATAGTGACTGTCCGTCACGTGCAGGATGTCGTTACAAGAGACAGACAGCATCTCGGCTCCATCCCCTTCCAGTGACATGTTCACTCGGACGTAGAAGGAGTCGCCTGAGGTGACCTCACGAATCTTCAGCTCCTGGAGAAGATTCTGATAGGCTGAGGGGGAAGAAGAGAAGAAGAGCAGACGAGTGGCATTTTAGGTAGATAATAAAAAAATCTGTTTAGTTATATAGTGTTTTGCATAAATATTGACTGCGTCCACATTTTGTAGTGTTGTCACTTTGTGTAAAGTCATTAATCACTAATCATTTATCATTAATCACTAATCATTTATCATTAATCACTAATCACTAATCATTATTCACTAATCACTAATCATTTATCATTAATCACTAATCATTTATCATTAATCACTAATCACTAATCATTATTCACTAATCATCAATCATCAATCATTTATCATTAATCACTAATCATTAATCATTATTCACTAATCACTAATCATTTATCATTAATCACTAATCATTTATCATTTATCATTAATCACTAATCACTAATCATTTATCATTAATCACTAATCATTTATCATTTATCATTAATCACTAATCACTAATCATTAATCACTAATCATCAATCATTTATCACTAATCACTAATCATTAATCCCTAATAATTAATCACTAATCATTACTCATTAATCACTAATCATTACTCACTAATCACTAATCATACTGCTCATACTGTATTGTAAGTATCTGTGTTTATAGCCTTGAGTGCATCACTGCCCCCTAGTGGAAGACGTTATATTCATTTTTTTGTTGAGTGTTGTTCCACGAGGTGAGCTGTGTGTTTCACTCGCTCGTGTAGTTGTAGTTTCTGTTCTTATTATTGGAGCCTCTTCTCATCTACAGTAGCCCCCGGTAGTGGGCGGGGCTTAGAGTCTGTCTGTTTGATATGCATGATGTTTGTTTTTATTCTCAAAGCACGATGTTGCAGAGTAGAAAGAGGAACACTGATGTGTTAGAAGTGTGTGTGTGTGTGTGTGTGTGTGTGTGTGTGTGTGTGTGTGTGTGTGTGTTTCCATGCTCACCGTCTTGTTTAGGTCTCAGTGAGAGGCTGCAGGGTCCGTTGACCTGCCCGAGCGCCCACAGCGCCTCCTCCATGGTGGAATCTTCCAGATGCATCCTGAGAGCTCGCTGCTCCTTCTGAAACTTCACCTGCACAGACACACAGGAGAGTAACGTCATCCTGCATGGGGTAAAATCTGGTATACAGTGACCACTGAAACAGCTGAAACACACACATACACACACGCACACACACACACACACACACACGCACACACACACACACACGCACACACACACACCTCCAGGATCTGTGACCCGGAGCTGATGCCCACGCTGTGAGCCGCAGTGCCCGGGATGACGTTATGGATGAAGACACCCGTCTTGTTGCCCCCGATGACCTGCAGCTGGCTCAACAGCGCCTCCCCCTGGAAGGACAGAGTCAGAGCTCGACCGGTGATGCGCATAGCCTGAGGACGAGAACGCACAAGGAACGGAGGAGCAGACGCCCGAGACACACTACAAGAGAACAGGAAGAGTAAAATAAAGGGATATAAATGTAGACAAAAGTAGAGAACAAAAGAAAAGTAGAGAATAACGAGAGAAAAGAAAACAGGATTCAATTCATTTTAAATTTCCAAATGAGTTTTTATTTGGCAGAAAGTGTCAACCTGTGTGTTTTCATTGTGTGTGTGTGTGTGTGTGTGTGTGTGTGTGTGTGTGTGTGTGTGTGTGTGTGTGTGTGTGTTTGTGTGTGTGTGTGTGTGTGTGTGTATGTTAATTCACCTGGTTGTATCTGGGGAGTCAGGAGATGGTGATGCTTCCCTCTTTCCTGAAAAGTCTAAAATACACACACACACACACACACACACACACACACACACACACACACACACACACACACACACACACACACACACAAATGAGACAACTCAAGGTTGAATGACTAAGACTGCAGAAATAAGCCATGTATGTGTGTGTGTGTGTGTGTGTGTGTGTGTGTGTGTGTGTGTGTGTGTGTGTGTTCACCTTTGCAAAGAAGCTCAAAGTCATTGTCTACATTGAGCAGACAGAAAGATTCATCGCCCTCCAGACTGCAGGAAACAAACAAACAAACATTTCTTTACTTGAATTTATTTGACTGTATTTTTATTGATGTATTTAATATTTTTATACCCGGTGTGTTAAATATCCTGTGCAGTTAATGTGTGTACTGTTTAATGTGAAGCTGGTGATTTACAGAGAGATGATGAACTGAATGTGTTGATAAGAACTTCTCGTCCTCGACACAGCTGATGTGTTATAGCAGAAGTACAGAGCGACTGTTTATTACTCTCATCACACCAGAATAGGATAATGTTTGTAATAAAGCCTTTATGACTCCTGGCTGTTGACTTTACGACGTCTCTGTGGAAGGTTCTCAGCAGAACGGAGATCATCCTGAAGCTGTAAAGCTGTGAGATTATTGTGTTGGTTTATTTCTTCCCTAATTTTGACTGGAGTCTTTACTGTGATTGATGATGTTGGTCTCAGGAGCTGAGAGATCGAGCGAGTCCTCGTTAAACCTGTTTCCTGCTGAGTCACAGCTGCTCGTGTGAAACAAACCTCTGAACGCGGGATGACGTTCGCTGCACTTTGCTCTTATCGGTTGAAACGGGACGAATGTTTGTTTAGAGGAAACAAAAGCTTGCAGTTTTTGTTGGTGATTCATACAGGTGACGAGATACGAGTGAACCGTCACAGAAACTCACGTCCTCACACGTTCAGTTACAAAGTGCCAAGAGACTCGGCCAAGGTCTTATCCTGCATTCTCCATTCTCTGTTTTCTGTAGAGCTATAAAGCTATAACGCTCACCTGTGCAGCTATAAAGCTCACCTGTGCAGGTATAAATCTCACCTGTGCAGCTATAAAGCTCACCTGTGCAGGTATAAAGCTCACCTGTGCAGGTATAAATCTCACCTGTGCAGCTATAAAGCTCACCTGTGCAGGTATAAAGCTCACCTGTGCAGGTATAAAGCTCACCTGTGCAGCTATAAAGCTCACCTGTGCAGGTATAAATCTCACCTGTGCAGCTATAAAGCTCACCTGTGCAGCTATAAAGCTCACCTGTGCGGGTATAAAGCTCACCTGTGCAGGTATAAATCTCACCTGTGCAGCTATAAAGCTCACCTGTGCAGGTATAAAGCTCAACTGTGCGGGTATAAAGCTCACCTATGTGGATATAAAGCTCACCTGTGCAGCTATAAAGCTCACCTGTGCAGGTATAAAGCTCACCTGTGCAGGTATAAAGCTCACCTGTGCGGGTATAAAGCTCACCTGTGCGGGTATAAAGCTCACCTGTGCAGGTATAAAGCTCACCTGTGCAGCTATAAAGCTCACCTGTGCAGGTATAAAGCTCACCTGTGCAGGTAGAAAGCTCACCTGTGCAGCTATAAAGCTCACCTGTGCAGGTATAAAGCTCACCTGTGCAGGTAGAAAGCTCACCTGTGCAGCTATAAAGCTCACCTGTGCAGGTATAAAGCTCACCTGTGCAGGTATAAAGCTCACCTGTGCAGATATAAAGCTCACCTGTGCGGGTATAAAGCTCACCTATGTGGATATAAAGCTCACCTGTGCAGGTAGAAAGGTAACCCTTGTCATCTCACCTGTAACCGCTGACCTCCGGGTCCATTTCTCTCCTGCGCAGGGATTCGGAACACGGAGGCGCCACCAAACTGGACCTGTTGCTGTTGAACCCGTCATCACTGTACTGCTGCGAGCGAACACAAAGCAAATGAAGATGTAATTACACACTGATCTCCACTCAGGGGAAAACACACAACACCGCTGAAGCCGTACTTTATTGTACTCGAAGCCGTTTGGGGAGCCGGGCGGCAGGGCGTTCATGCGGCACAGCCGGGCGCGACGCATCGGGCTGGACGGAGGACTGTCGCAGCTCAGCTCTCTACCGCTGTCGAGGCTGAGGGAGCTCACCTGCAGGAAAGAAAAGATTGTGAGCGAGTGAAGTAAAGGACATTGTAGTGAATAAGTAAGGGACGTCACTCACGCTGCTCTGACTCAACCCTCTCTGTGTCTTCTGTGCTCTGAGAGTGAAGATTTCCTCCTGGAGCTCCACCAGCTGAGCTCTCAGCGTGTCCTTCTCCGCCAGACTGCACGCAATCTGCGCCTGCGCCTCGTCCCGGGAAAGATACGCCTGGACACAGAGAGACAGGTGTGACATCATCAGTGACGTCAGGATCCCAGACACAAGCTTAGGACCATTTACACAAATTCCTCTAACACATGACGTGAATACAGAACATGAGGAACACAAGATTCTGGAAATCAGAGAATATTCGATTCTATGGATACAAAGTCTCAGGAACTTTAAATCTGTGGGGATGTAGAAATGTAGGTTAATGTAGGAATGTGTGACATCATTTATTGGACATTGGTGGGGACAACATTCCCAGTGTTTTGTGCATACTTTCTTCCTCACATACCGGTAGCCTGCATAATCACGTTGCATATTGCTTCATACAACAGAATCTAGCCTCAACACATTAGCGAGAAAGACAAAGCCAATCAAACAGCGACGTGGGTTAGAGAGGCGGGACTCAAAAAAGGCAAAGGCCAATCATTTTAGAGAGGTGAGTTACAGTATAAATATATATAGGCTCGGTCGATTTATTGCTAGGGACAATTGAGTGTTCCCTGGATATTGGTAGGGACATGTCCCTACCGTCCCTACCCAAATCGACGCCCTTGTATGGATCTGGGAATACTGAAGCTTAGAAATATAAAGTATTATCAGGGCTCTGGGGATGTTCTAGTAAAGTACAGGAATATAGAGTATATCTATATATGCTGAGTTATATATATACTGGAATTATGGAGTTTCTGGAAATATAGGACACTGGGAATGTGTCCAGCTTGCAGTGTGGAGTGTGTGAGAGCACAATAAAGGATCCTGGGAATACCAGTGTGATTAATCACTAATCACGAATCATTTATCACTAATCATTAATCATTAATCACTAATCACTAATCACTAATCACTAATCACTAATCCTGGGAACATCAGCCTGTTGTCTGTTCGCGCTGTTTGCTGTCAGGTTTACTGAAGCGTGCAGTACACAGTGTGACGCTGTACAGAACAAACACAGTGTGTTGTGGCATGAACTCAGACGCTGCAGAATGAGGAAGTGGAACGGAGAGTCACGGCAGCGTCGCTCACACAAAAGGTGTGTGTAGTGAAGTGAAAGGTGAAAGAGACAGAAATAGAAATGTGACTTTTCCACGAGGCGTCAAAATAAACCTCATGCAAACACGAGAGCGCGGCGAGATCCGACATCAAACGATTCATGATGTGATC
>NC_062522.1:33464924-33467424 GCF_022655615.1 Tachysurus fulvidraco | reverse complement strand
AAAACCACGACACAACACAAGAACACAACACAAAACCACGACACAACACAAAACCACGACACAACACAAAACCACGACACAACACAAGCCCACTACACACTAAGACAACACAAAACCACGACACAACACAAGCCCACTACACACTAAGACACAACACAAAACCAAGACACAACACACGACACAACACAAGGCCACTACACAACACAACACATCACATCACAAGACCACAACACACCAAGACACAACACAAAACCACGACACAACACAACACAAAAAGGCACAACACAAAACCACGACACAACACAAAACCACGACACAACACAAGACCACAACACAACACAAGACCACAACACAACACAAAACCACGACACAACACAAAACCACAACACAACACAAAACCACGACACAACACAAGACCACAACACAACACAAAACCACGACACAACACAAGACCACAACACAACACAAAACCACGACACAACACAAAACCACGACACAACACAAGACCACAACACAACACAAAACCACGACACAACACAAACCATGACACAACACAAAACCACAACACAACACAAGACCACAACACAACACAAGACCACAACACAACACAAGACCACAACACAACACAAGACCACAACACAACACAAGACCACAACACAACACAAAACCACGACACAACACAAGACCACAACACAACACAAGACCACAACACAACACAAGACCACAACACAACACAAAACCACGACACAACACAAGACCACAACACAACACAAAACCACGACACAACACAAGACCACAACACAACACAAGACCACAACACAACACAAAACCACGACACAACACAAGACCACAACACAACACAAAACCACGACACAACACAAGCCCACACTAAGACACAACACAAAACCAAGACACAACACAAAACCAAGACACAACACAAAACCACTACACAACACAACACACAACACCATCAGCACAACACAGCGGGTTCAGTTTTTTTTTTTGTATTTGAATCTATTTAAGCTACAAAAAGAATTTCCATAATTATAACAGTTACACAAATAAAGTCACGTGAAGGTAAAAGTTTCCCCCTTTTTATAAATGTGATATAAACACATGAATCTCTTCTGTAACAGCACGCAACCTTCTGGACCTATAACTTTATCTCTGAACAGCTTTCATCTGTTTCCCTGCTTCTTGTTGTTGTTGTTGTTGTTGTTGTTTAGTTCATCACATTTCATGGTAAATAAATGCTATAATAGCGGAACATTATAAACATCTCATGCACACTCACTGGTTCTCATGCTGAAGTTGTCTAACTTGTGGCACGTGAGGATCTCGTCCTCGTCCAGGTCGCTGAGCACGCGCGCCTGCCGCAGGTACGGGATGATGACGCACGGGCGCACGCCAAGACAGAGCGCGTGTCTGTTGTCGTTAATCAGATTCCACAACGCCTCTTCGCCCATGTCCTTAAAGTCCGGCGGCTCGTGCGCCATGTCCGCCGACATGATGACAACACACTCCGATGATCACCACACACACACAACTTGTGCAGAGCTCGTGCACACTCTGTAACATCTGAAGCGAAAGGTAAAGGACGTCCTCCTGAAATCTGTAAAGAGCTTCAGCGCGTGCGGTGTGAAGAACCGCCTCACAGGGAACACCCAGCAAGAGGAGAACCTGATAGACGGGGCGTGGACACACACACACACACGTGACCCCCCCCCCCCAAAAAAAAAAACCAAACAAACAAACAAACAAAAAACAATAATGGGAAGTTGTTGTGTTTGCTAAGGATCACTGACCGCATTTAAATAAAATTAATTTCCATTTATTAATTTGTGTGTGTGTGTGTGTGTGTGTGTGTGTGTGTGTGTGTGTGTGTGTGTGTGTGTGTGAGAGAGAGAGAGAGAGAGAGAGAGAGAGAGAGAGAGAGAGAGAGAGAGAGAGAGAGAGAGAGAGAGAGAGATTATGACTGGTGGTGTTTATTGTAAGTGTTTGTTACCTGTTTGGACCCCTTTATCATGTGTAATGTTGCTCCCATATACAACAGTTCAGCACAAGCACAGACATTTTTACGGACATGATTGTTTCCTTTTGACCATCGGAAATATCCTCACTAATCATTTTTTTCATTGGTTGTCGCGTCAAATCTTACCCAGATAGTGCTATTATCTGATTGGCTATTGTGTACAGTAGCCTCTTTTTTTTTGATTGGCTGATAAGTGTCAGGCTCGACTAAGAACTCCAGGTGACGCACTTGGTTCCTGCCCGTTTCCATAGAGACAGCGGTGCGGACTGATACGTTTTGGGCGCTGCGGCTTATTAAATATGATAAATAGTCAAAAAGTTTTTCTGAGAAATACGGTGTGTGTCGGGAGCGCGGGAGAAAAGACCGACATGACGGACTGTCACTCTCAGTGTGTGATACGACAGCCCTGCATACACACACACATACACACACACACACACACACACACACACACACACACACACACAC
>NC_062522.1:33434924-33457424 GCF_022655615.1 Tachysurus fulvidraco | reverse complement strand
AGTGGAACCAGTTTCCATTGGGAGCCACAGTAGATTATTTAAGTCAATCAAAGTGTCACATCTGTTCTGGGAAAAACCCAGAGTTTGTTGGATTACATACCTAGAAAGCATGACAACGCTCATGACCACGAGCACACCGCCGTGAAGCGTGCTGGTGGTAGCATCACGTTAAAGAACGATGACGTTCAGTAGTTTCGTCCCTTCTCAGTGATTTCAGTGTCTGTTCTTTCCATCTTGCTTCCTCAGTCACTAGGTGGTGGAGGCGTTATATTTCCTGGGGGTCCGTGTTGAACGAGAGGCCGAACGTTCGTGTGATCTGTTTGGAATGATGTAGTCGATCCAAACTCGGTCAGGAGCACAGCAAGGTCAGATGGTTGAAATAGTTTTTCTTTAATTGCTACCTTCATGCTTAAAGAATGTTTTTATGGTTTTTCAGGCATTAGAATTAGTAAGAAGAAGGTTCGGCAGAATTTTCCCCGTACAGTTCGACTCGTTGAATAATGGATTCTTGTGATATTTGGGATTGTTTTGCCCCAAACTGCTGCTTGTTTTCTGTGAAGCTGCTTATTTGCATATGTTCTCTAACCAGCTATGGGGTTTTTTTTGGAACATGAAAGTTTCCCACATTGCACTCATCTCAGCTCCACCTCTGTTATAGCAGCTACAAACATTTGTTCCCTCAGCAGTGTCTATTTTGTCTCTGTCCTGATGTCCCTTAAACACTGTTGTTAAAGCTGCTGTTATAGAAAATGAATTGTCGACTCCTGACCAATCACAATCCAGAACACGATCCAGAGCAAGTCTGTGGGATGATCTTTAACATCACTACGTCCACAAATGTGCTAAAAACAGTAAGTTGTTTAGAATCTGAAGCTGAACAGGTTAAGGATAAATTCAGGTGTGTGTGTGTGTGTGTGTGTCAGGTGTGTAGTGATGGAGTGTATGTTGTGTGCGTAGTGATGGAGTGTGTGTGTGTGTGTCCCTCCAACTTTGTGTCCATTGCACACAACTCGTGATTATCTGATCTAAAATGTTTACATCTCACCATTAACTGTTTCAGGACTGATTTATCTGTTGTGTATCAGAGACATCAGAGAGAGGATTTGTAGTGGCACACACTCCTGTGCCAAGTTGGCACATGTTGGCACACCCCTGTATCTGAGTTTAATCACCTACAGAACTATAAAACTGACAGTTAAAATCTTTAACATATCTCATTTATAACCCCTTCATCCATCCAGAATGTTCCGTAACCCTGGACATCTTACCCCAGGCCTTTTCCAGCTTTTATCGGTCTCAGTTTTATCTCCTTTATTATTATTATTATTATTATTATTATTATTATTATTATATGTGCAGCAGATGGAGATGAAGGTGAACATAAAGCAGTGGCACAGTGTGGCTTCATACACACATATTGCTTTTATAGCCCCGCCTCCATTCGGGGTAAAGAAACACAAAGAAAACAATCATGTCTTTCTTATTATAATATAATTAACAGCATATAATACAGGTGTTTATTACGGGGAAACAGCGACATCTGCAGGGGAAAGAAGGTTGTTCCAAGAAGGTGCAAAATAAATATCCACTGATTTTACAGACAGAACTGTTATAATAAACAGGAAGTGAGTTAATAAGAGAAGAAAATAAAACTCTAAACACAATAAAAGGGAGATTTCTGTTATGAAGTAATTCTGTAGAATAACATTTGAGGGCTAAACGGCTGGATGGCAAATCGTCGACTTGACGTCAGAAACAGAACGATCGAGTGAAGAACGCAGTGGCTTTAAAACTCACTTCAGAAAATAAAGTGCAGAGTAAACACCGAGCTCACGACACACCGCATGCCTCGGATTAAAATAACGTCCGTGTAAATAACAGAAAATGCTCGGCGGAGACGCACACGAGCCGTGACGGCGTTGGGATTACGACTTCTTGGAGTCCTGCGCGTTCCTTCGTCTCACGTTGTTCAAATCCACCGGCGTGAAAGCTGCAGGACACAAAAGAGACGAAACGTCAGCGTGGAGACTTACAGACACAGTAACTACAGAATAAATCACTAGATAATAATCAGATAAACAAATCAGACACATTCAGCCCTTTGAGTGTGTGTGTGTGTGTGTGTGTGTGTGTGTGTGTGTTACTTTTTCCACATTTTAATTATTTTTGCTCTTTTTCAGAATCTTTTCTTCTGTTTTACTTTTTTGGTTTCATTTGATTTTTTCTGCTCTCACATACATTTAAATCTTCACTTTATCCTTTATAATAAAAATAAAAATCATCGTGTAAATGTTCAATCTGCTTTCCTTCTTTTTTCTTTTCCTTTCTTTGCTTTTCCTCATCCAAAAGAAAATGAAGTGTTAATAAAAACAAACAAACAAACAAACAAATAAATAAAGCAGCTTGTGAGTAAAATGTTTTTGTTGTCGAATATATAGAACATTACTGGATTGTGTATTAAATATTGATTTATTAAATATTATTGTATTTATTATGCTGACAGCTAACAAACACCTCATCTATTTATTTCTGGTGTATGTGTCTGTAAGAATCTTTGCGTTATAAACAAAGACAATAAAGGAAGATTATAATGCTTTTTAGTTGATCAGTGAAGTGTGTGTGTGTGTGTGTGATGAATCTTCGCAAAACATCCCATAATTCTGAAAAAAACATCAATATAGACAAAATTATATATATATATATATATATATAGATATATATATATATATATATATATATATATCTATAGATATATATATATACACACACACACACACACACACACACACACACACACACACACATGTATATACATTTTCTCTCTCACACACACATTTCATTTCCATGTTTTGATTGCGTAAGCCTCAACCTGGTCAGTGGTCAGTTTTTTGTTCCCTGTTTTCATCAGCACTAACACACTTAGTGCACTGGAGCTGAGATGAGTGTGGGAAACTTTCATGTTCCTAAAAGAACCCATAGCTGGTTAGAGAACGTATGTAAACCAGCAGCTTCACAAAGAACAAGTGGCAGTTTGGGGCAAAACAATCCCAAATATCACAAGAATCCATCATGTCTTAGAAATAAAGATAATGATTATTAAGATTATTAAGTTTATATAATTACATTTTGGATCACGGTCACTGATCACTCTGCCGATAATAACCGATAACAATGAATCACAGAATGCTGTTTCAATCGGTCAGTAAAGTGATGTGTGTGTGTGTGTCCAGGTTAAATACGTCACTGTGAGAGAAGTGTGTGTGTATAGACGTACAGCTCAGGCTGGGGTTTGGTGTTCTCTCCACGTACTTCTGAGGTCCCTTATTGCTGTTTTCAGTTCCCTGGAAGGACTGCATCTCCCTCATCACACACTGCCAGGCTACACACACACACACACACACACACACACACACACACACACACACATCAAACCTTCTCTCCACACACTCCAGAAACAACAACAACAACAATAAGCAGTATAGGAGGAGGAGGAGCTCCTGACTGTAGTGGATGAAGCGGACGTTCTCCTCATGTGCTGGTGTGAGGAACTCATCACTGTTGGATGCTGAACTCACTCCAGGCGCCTGTTTGTAGTTCTGCACCATCCTCAAACCTGCTGAACACAAACTGAATTATTATTTCATCCAGAGCTAAACGTTACATAACCCCTTTTTTATTCCACAAGTCTATTTACCGTCGAATGAAGGAAACATTTTAGATATTAAATTAATCTATTAAAATTATTAAATTATTTTCCCTCTATTTCTTTAAATCCCAATGGTTTTTTTGCGTTAGACTGAAAATGAGTATTATGAATAAATAAAAATAGAAATCTGAACAGTTAATATAATAAAATAACCTAAGGTACTATCATTTATTATGGTCCTTTTAATCCTATC
The DNA here is from genome assembly GCF_022655615.1 of Tachysurus fulvidraco. Taxonomy (NCBI): domain Eukaryota; kingdom Metazoa; phylum Chordata; class Actinopteri; order Siluriformes; family Bagridae; genus Tachysurus; species Tachysurus fulvidraco. Next base: position 33,453,525 of record NC_062522.1, on the reverse strand, counting down.
CACATTACGACAGTTCCCGCCTCCTTTGCTGTGATTGCTCAAAAATGTCTCCCTCCTGTGCCAGGATTGGTTAATTACACCCATTCAAGGCGTGAACACGAAATATTAGCCAATCGTAACACAAACCGGAAGCAGAAATGATCTAAATATGGGTAGGAAAAAAATCAACTCACGACTGAAAAATTGCTAACGAGTTAGCCAATGTAGCAGATGTTACCTTAGCTAACCACGGAAAACAACTGGGTTTTTAAAAGGTTTAAAAACACGAATCCTCGATGATATTTTATTGGTGTACCTATCACGTGTGGATTTTGAACAAATAAATAAAACCTACCTGCGAAGTTTAAATAAAATTGTACGCTTAAAAATCCGCCAAGTGAAGCCTGGTGCATTAGCAAAACAATGGCCTTGTCCCAATATAGCGATTATTTAAACGTCTAGTGCACTAGATAGGGTGCACGAGGTATTGTTTAGAACTCGACCTAGTGCACTTAGTTAGTAAATGGGATTCTATTTGGATATAACCGATGTAACTGAAAAGAGGGTTTTATTTATACAAAAAAATGGAAAGAAAGGAAGCAAATAGAACGATTTAGTTTAATAGTAAAAATAGTTTCATTGAAAAATAGTGTATAAAATGTAAAACTGTCATATATATACACACATATATATACATTTTTTAAAATATATGTATTTATTTATTTTTATTTTACAAATTATTTATATAAACAAAAATAAATCACATTTTGCAAGACAACAACCCCAAACATAAAGTAGTTTCAAACAGAGCCAGAGTTTCTTTTCTGTTTTCCCCGATTTAAGTCCTTCAGGGATGAAAACTTTTGCACTGAGCTATTTAATGTCTACAGAATACAAGATAAAACACAATGGTATTAAAACACAGAGTTGCTTCGTCTCTTGTTATCCAGCGGTATCTCGTTCCTCTGCAGTCACGACCCCTTTCGAGGTTCCATGTCCCCGTTCCACTTTAAGTTCTTCTGCCGTTCTCCTCCACGCTCAGACCTGCACCAACGTCTACAAGGCCTTATTCACCAGAAGAGCTACATGTAGCAGCGTTTACGCTCTGGGTCTTACTCCATCACCATCAGATGGAGGAGAATATCGAGCTGATTCAATGCTCCGGACGTGCTGTAGGTTCAGTCTGCACCGGCACCGAACATCTCCACCAGCTCTTTACAGTCGGGGTCGATGAGGTCAGCAGGTTTTTCTCCACATTCGTTCTCAGCCTCGGGGTCAGCACCGAGAGAGAGCAGGAACCTGAACATTAAACAATTAAAACAAATTGTTAAAATGTCTAACTATTAAAACAAATGTAAATCTTTTGTAAAAGAAGTTTAAATCACGTAAAATATAAGGTAACACTCACTCTGCGATGTGCGGGAATCCGTCGCTGCAGGCCATGTGGAGCGGCGTCCAGCCGTCCTCGTCTCTCTGCATGATGTCTGCACCGTGTTTTACCAGCAGCTTCACACACTCCAGGTTCCCCGAGAGCACGGCCTCGTGGATGGCTGCCATGCCTGGTGATGAGCAGAGCAATCACGCTTTAATACACATAAAGATCAGCGAGTGGAACCTCTACGTGTTGTGAGGCCTTAAGACGGAATTCTGACTGAACTTGGATTTTGTCTTGCATTTGAAAATATCTTTAATCATTTCCTTGACATAATACATTAAAAAGCTTCAACAGTCTTAGACGAGAAGTCTTACCTGAAGGATACATAGTCTCCAGGGTGACCCTCCTGGCCCGGATGAAGCGTCCGATCCTCTCCAGCTCTCCGTGACGGACACAATCCTGGAAGACCACGTCGTTGGGGAAGTGGACACTGCGGACTGGTTTTTCGGACTTGTGGGCAGGAAGGCGGGTCACCAGATTCCCAGGTTTGATGTTGCACCCCTCATAGCTCACATTCTGTTTCACGGGACACTGGTAATACTTCATCATCTTCTTGAAGTAAGTTCGTTCTGTGGGTCGTACCGGAATCTCGGACTCTCGCTCGGACCAGGCTTCCAAGCTTCTTGTCTTGTTTTGTGTGTCGCTCCCAGACTTCTTGCTCTTCTTGTGATGTCTGCTCAGTTAGTTCCAGCTCTTTATATTCTCTCTCAGACTATTTTTGGTTCCATCACCTCACAGCTCGAGTGACTGAATTGAAAGCTGAGTGGCTTTTTGACCCTCCCAATTGACAGGAATTGAAACTTGTTTTCTCCAAGATTCTTTTACACACACACACACACACACACACACACACACACACTCCTGCCAGCTCATAGCTTGCGCTCACATACTCCACGTATACACCTCTAGTAAACAGCTGTAAAGATGGGCTGTAGACATAAACACACAGAACAGTCTGGAAGACATGAATATAATTTTGGAAACGGTCTGAATGTAAAACTAAAAATATGTTTGTCATCATGAAGGTTATTTTGAGGCATGAAGTTAAAATGACGCTGCAGCCAATGTTTAGATTTTTGGGTCATTTATATTTAATTCTATTTATTTCTATATCACTTTTAACAATTCAAATTCTTTTATAATGATCAATTGATCTGATTATCAATTAATCTTTAAACTAACTTCATAATCATAATCAAAATGAAGACCTTACAGTCTCTGGGAAGAATGTGTGTGTGTCAGGTCTAGTAGAGGGGGTGTGGCCTCTGTGTCAGTTCTAGTAGAGGTGTGGCCTCTGTGTCAGTTCTAGTAGAGGGGGTGTGGTCTCTGTGTCAGTTCTAGTAGAGGGGGTGTGGTCTCTGTGTCAGTTCTAGTAGAGGTGTGGCCTCTGTGTCAGTTCTAGTAGAGGGGGTGTGGTCTCTGTGTCAGTTCTAGTAGAGGTGTGGCCTCTGTGTCAGTTCTAGTAGAGGGGGTGTGGTCTCTGTGTCAGTTCTAGTAAAGGGGGTGTGGTCTCTGTGTCAGTTCTAGTAGAGGTGTGGCCTCTGTGTCAGTTCTAGTAGAGGTGTGTGGTCTCTGTGTCAGTTCTAGTAGAGGGGGTGTGGTCTCTGTGTCAGGTCTAGTAGAGGTGTGGCCTCTGTGTCAGTTCTAGTAGAGGAGGCGTGGCCTCTGTGTCAGTTCTAGTAGAGGTGTTTTCTCTGTGTCAGTACTAGTAGAGGCGTGGCCCGTCAGTTCTAGTAGAGGAGGTGTGGTCTCTGTGTCAGTTCTAGTAGAGGAGGCGTGGCCCCTGTGTCAGTTCTAGTAGAGGAGGCGTGGCCCCTGTGTCAGTTCTAGTAGAGGTGTGGCCCCTGTGTCAGTTCTAGTAGAGGAGGCGTGGCCTGTGTCAGTTCTAGTAGAGGAGGCGTGGCCCCTGTGTCAGTTCTAGTAAAGGAGGTGTGGCCTCTGTGTCAATACTAGTAGAGGTGTGACCTCTGTGTCAATACTAGTAGAGGAGGCGTGGTCCCTGTGTCAGTTCTAGTAGAGGAGGTGTGGCCTCTGTGTCAGTTCTAGTAGAGGAGGCATGGCCTCTGTGTCAGTTCTAGTGGAGGAGGCGTGGCCTCTGTGTCAGTTCTAGTAGAGGAGGCGTGGCCTCTGTGTCAGTTCTAGTAGAGGAGGCGTGGCCTCTGTGTCAGTTCTAGTAGAGGAGGCGTGGCCTGTCAGTTGTGCAAGTTTTTACTACAGTAAATCATGTAACTTTGAAATGCACAAATAAAACCACAACTTTCACCATTCTGTTGTTTATTTAGCCACCAGTTTATTTTTCCACATTTTTTTTTCCTTTAAGTATGATGGAATGCTTCGTTTCTTTCAACTCTTTCATTCCTCTTTCGCTCTTTACACCTTAGTTTAAAAAAAAAAAAAAAAAAAAAAAAAAAGGAAAAAAAAAAAAAAAAAAAAAAGGAAATCCCTCCATGTATAAACCCAAACCCTTCCCCATTTAACATCAACACTCTGAACAACAGGAACTGATGGAGGATAAAACGGTACATTTACAACCCCGACCGTGGACGTGTGAAAGAAACGAAAGAAGCCGACGGATCGGGTTCATGGACACGTAAACCCCCCCACCTCCCCGTCCCCCGTTCTACAACACCGCTTCATGTACAGAGAGGAGACACCGAGCGAAAGGTGGAATATTTCTGAAAGGGTTTCAGTAACCGAGATGAAATCTCTGCTGGCGTGAAGAACGACACAGTGGTACAGAATTGTTCCCCTTCACGGTTTCGAGGGTCACCGGACCCTAACGAATAAAAACTGGAAAAATAGAATTAAATACGACAAATAGATAACTTTCATATCATTAAAAAAATCAGTAGCTATGTATTAATGGTAATAGAGGAAAGGGGAAGAAACAAAATGCACACAAGGGGGGTAAAAAAAAAACAAAAAAAAAGGGAAAACAGGAAGCTTGGTCTCAGCTACATCTGTATTTGATTTACGTGAGAATGTTTTTATTCTTTAAACACCCGACGCCCTGCGATGGAGCTGTCTGTCCCAGCCACCAAACCCAAACTCCCAGTTTAAATCGAGACCCCTGGTGGAACCTTCCAGATGCTAACTATCAGACAGGAGAAAGCTTTAATGCCAAAACGAGGCTCGACCGTCGGGTCTCCGTTCGGTTCCTCACTAAAATGGTGTTTTTCTTCTTCATGGTCATCCATCGTGGTGTAAAAAAAGTTTATATGGTAGTTTGGGAGAAGTTTGCAGGTTCCTGGGACAGAGAGGGCTTAGAGTAGTGGAAGTGGTGGTTGGTGAAGGGGTTCGTCTCTCTCTCTCTCTCTCTCTCTCTCCTGACCTTATAACTCATCGTGACCATCTCCATCTGTGTCGACATCCTCGATGTCCTCATGGTCCAAATCCTGCATGAAGACAACAGTGATTATGTTCACGCCACCTCGCCTCGACCCGAGCGTTATCTGACGCTAACTTGTCAGCAGGTACTGAGCTCATCCAGAGTTCAAAGCCAAACATAGATGACAATGGAGTCATGCACTGGAATTAGACTTCCTAGAAGTGGTGCATTAGTGCTTTCCCAGAGCTAGAACTGGGCTCCACGTCATCACCATGGATCATAAAATCTGCTCTGGTGAATTCGTGTTGATGTAACCCTGAAACCATCTGTTCCCATTCCTGATCCTGGAGAACCCCCATGTCCTGCACAGCTGGAAGTTCTCCCTGCTCGACCACACGGCGATTCTGGTAAAGAACCGGTGATTATCTAATTGGTTGAGGCTGAACAGAGAACTGTGCAAGATGGAGCTTCTTCAGGATCAGGGATTAGAACCTGAGCTGTTAATCAGTCAGTTTATCGTCTAGTTTCCCCAGACTAAACCTAAACGCCTGAAATGATGATGATGGTAAAGATTTGGAAATTATTGGACAAAGTCCCTGGTGATACTCACACTGACCTCATCGTCGTCGTCGTCATCTCCGGCCGGAGCTCCGCCCTCCTTTCCTCCGCTCTCCAGGAACTTTGTAAAGCCCTCCAACGTTCTCTCTCCACTGTAGTCAATGACCTACGACAGACGAGCAGAGCGTACGGTCAGAACGTTACGGTTTATTCTGTAGTAAGTTCATCAAACAGACCAGAACCCGCTGGACGCTAAGCTCCAGCTAGCATACAGTACATTAGCCTGAACGCATGTATGCACCATGACGGACCAGACTCGTCCAGGTCTGATCCCATAACTGCTGACACATCGAGGCCTCGATTTAGACCACGGATATTAAACCGTATCCTAAAATACGACCTACATCCTGCTGCCAAACGCCGTTAACACTCGGATCCATATTTGGTCTCTGTTACATAAGCAGACGTAACGAGATACACGTTTCATTGATGTTGGCACTAAACCCGAATCTCTCCCACGGTTAAGTGTCATCTACACGACCGATCGGAGAGGATTAGACCCGGAAGGCGCCGACAGGAAGCGGCGATGTTTACGTTGCTTTGTTTAGGTGCAGGACGAATCCAGTAAGAATGAAAGGAACCGTGTAGAACTTCAGGAAGAGCCGTAAACACAAAGAGGCGTTTCACAGCATGAGGGGTTCTGTGGGGAATCTCAGCCATGTCTGTAATAGAGGCAGCGTGCCACTCTACTGCCCCACATATGCCCAGGCTGGTTCTGACCGGATTTCCTTGGCACACAACACGGTGTTAAGATCTCCCACTCTGTAAACAAGTATTTTCTAAATGAGGAAAGTCATGTTGGCGATTCACCAGGTCGCCATTTCTCCCACCTTTAAGACAACCCGAGTACGAGTAATTAAAATGTGTGACATGACGAGGCGAGGCCGACTGACCGAAGCTACACACACACAGACATTTAGCAGACGCCTTTATATCCAGAGCGACTCACATTATCTCATTTTTTTTAAACAGCTGAGCAATTGAGGGTTAAGGGCCTTGCTCAGGGGCCCAACAGTGGCAGCTTGGTGGACCTGGGATCGAACTCACAACCTTCCGATTGGTAGCCCAACACCTTAACCACTAGGCTACCACATGCCCAAACGGTTCATCCTGAAGATCCGGTTTACTCCAGTTTACGCTTCTGATCCTAAACCGAGACACAACTAGAGAATCATCACGGAGGCAGATAGAAATAAAATCTAAAAAAAAAAAAAAAGTGCAGCTGGTTAATCGTTCATTCATTTTCTACCGCTTATCCGAACCACCTCGGGTCACGGGGAGCCTGTGCCTATCTCAGGCGTCATCGGGCATCGAGGCAGGATACACCCTGGACGGAGTGCCAACCCATCACAGGGCACACACACACACACTCACACACACACACACACACACTACGGACAATTTCCCAGAGATGCCAATCAACCTACCATGCATGTCTTTGGACCGGGGGAGGAAACCGGAGTACCCGGAGGAAACCCCCGAGGCACGAGGAGAACATGCAAACTCCACACACACAAGGTGGAGGTGGGAATTGAACCCCCAACCCTGGTGGTGTGAGGCGAACGTGCTAACCGCTAATTAACCACTGGTTAATTAATTAGTTAATAATCAGGTAGTCTTCATTTGGCACAAGGGATTAGCCTGCTAGCATTAGCTGTGAAACACACAAAGTCTCTCAAGAATAAGATATCAAACATCAACGATCTGATAACGCTAATTATCAAGCTCAAACATCAACGATCTGTTTATTACGTTTGTGTATAAATCTCACCTTGCGATCGTCTCCTGCTGGGAAGAACTTGAGCGTAGGGAAACTGTGGACCTTAACGGTCTCGATCTCGTTAGCCGTGGCGTCCATCTTGGCCACCACTACGTCTGCGTGGTCCTTGTATTTCTCTCCCAGCTGATCCCAGATGGGTGCCAGCTGTTTGCAGTGACCACACCAGGGCGCGTCTGAGGGGAAGTACAGCAAAGTCATCAGGAAGAAAAGAGAGAAAAAAGCCGACAGCAGACGCCGTTTACGGCGGTTTATAAAACACGCTTACAGAATTCCACAAAGACGTTCTTGGCGGGGTCGAAGACGACCTCCTCGAAGTTCTTGCCCACCAGGACCCTGACGGGGTTCTTCTCCCAGTCGTCAGGAACATCCTGGCTCATAAGGTGAGGCTGTGGACAAAGACACGAGACGAAAGTGTGACGCCATCCGCTGAAAACGTCTACGGTAAACAGGCAGAAGTGCGAACGCCAACACGAACCTTGAGCTTGCCGTCGGTGAACGCCGTGCAGAAGCTGACGATGTTCTCTGCCGTGATCTCTGAAGACTCGGGTTTGTATTTGGTCATCTCGTCCTCCAGGGTGATGAGGCGCAGGGCGGGGCACTCTTCCTTCTTCAGGCCGAAGAACTCCAAGATGCGCTGGTTGTCCTCCACCTCGCTGTCAATGAAGATGAAGAGGATCTGCAGGAGGGAGGACCGTCAGATGAAGCAGAAATAAACCGTAGATATGAAAAACTCTTCTGGAAAATGAAGGAAATCTCATCGGTTTTTATTCACCTTGCCCTTGAAGCCCTCGGATGCTTTCTTAAAGTGGTCCAGCTTCTCCTGGAAGTCTTTGCTGGCTTTGGGCACAAACAGCAGGATGTGGGACTTGATGTCTCCTCCGAAGATCTTGGGTGCCGTCTGATCGACGGAGAGGGAAAAAAAACAGAAGAGTCTTTAAATGACGCTTGAACACGTTTCAACCTGAACTCACTATTTAAACTCTGTAGATAAGGACTGTCTCCTTCGGGTGTGTGTGTGTGTGTGTGTGTGTGTGTGTGTGTGTTACCTGCTCTGTGAATTCGATGACCAGTGGGAGCTGATTGGCCTTGATGAAGATCAGGAGGTTCTCTTTGGTGAGCTCGTCGTCGAAGGTGTTCCGTCCCTCGTCAAACTGAAACGGATGAGACGGGTTACAGATGTTAGGTTTAAAGCACGGTCCCAAAACGTACGTCATCCGTATTCGCCTGTCCCAGAGAAGGAGGCGTGGCCTCCGAGCGCACGTACGCGTAGCAGTCTAGGTAAAGAAGGCGTGGCCTTATTGTGCACAACACCTGCTTTAACGTGTCACTATTATACAAACCTTCTTGCCCTAGAGACAGAGCTGTAAATCAGCAGATAAAGTAAGACATGATGTAACGGTCATGACGAAATCCGTCATGGTCACATTTAACATCGGTCATGGGGATATTTAATAAACCATAAACGCCAGATGTGATGTTACTGTACGCTCATTAAAGTGTTACACACACTCCTAATCTCGGTTAATACCTAAGCTCCGCCTTCTCGTGATCTAACACACGTCAATCAACGCGACCAGGCACCACGGCGAGGTGATGAAGACCAGACTCGCACGTCTACTGCGGACGGTTTCTGAGAACAGACACGGATCCCCTGAACAACAAACTACTACGACTGCATGACCATGTGGTGATGAGTCTAAATGTGGTAAATAACCAGGAAAACAAACACCTGCTCGAAAAGACGAGCGACGACATGACGGACGACCTGGAACGTGATCCTGCGGATGAGCAGACGGGCAACAGGTGGAAAAACACTAGAGACGCTCGAGGTGAGAGCTACAGCCAGGGCTGATGTTAGTGTGTGTGTGTGTGTGTGTGTGTGTGTGTGATGGGTCAGGTTACGTGGCCGTGACAGACGTGGGGTAATAAAGGAGGAAACCTCCATGCTGACACTCTATACATACCTGTCAATCACAGACAATGAGGCGGGGCTACACTCTTATGTAACACAACACATTTACCCTGAACATTTTCAGCAACACAGTCTAGGAATCTTTTTATTGGCCGGTCGGAGAAAAGGGCGGAGCTTCGGTACAATTCACTGCTTCCTGTTTTCGACTGTAGTGACAGCCGGGCGAGAAAAGGGTCAGGAACGTTTTAGTCTGTTGGTTATAATTAGAGGAGAATAAAAAAAAAAAGGTGAAGACCTTCTTAAAGAGCACCACAGCGTCCTTAGTGACCTCGAACTTGGAGAAGACGGAATCGTCAGAGGTGATACCGAAGGGAATGTCATCAATGGCCTCGGCTGCTTTGATGAAGGCCTTGGCTCCATCAGACTCCAAATCCTACACACACACACACACACAGTTAGTTAAAAACCCCATTTACTTGAACACACTTTAATCCCCTGACTCATTGTATTTGTTGGAGTGCATTAACAAGTCTGTACTGTGACTAAATAAACCCCACAATAACGGAGTTAAACTGCACCGCTGCACAGATCAGTGTGACGTCAGCTCCGTGTTCGGCTGCTGGTTTTAAGGCACACACACCTTGAAGAAGCCGATGACGGCGACCTCGTTGTCGGCGATGAGAGACTCCGCTTGCGTGACCTCACTGAGAGGGGCGGCGGCCGGGCCGGTCTTCTTCTTCAACCAGTTCACGATGTCATCAGCCTGGCGACCAGCTACACACACACACACACACACACACAGATTATTTTCCTCATGCACAAGCGTTTTATTCCTCTTACACCACAGCAGTTTAACACTCAGCACAACCAGCTCATAGCCACATCTAATGTTCCTGTTCTCACTTCTGTTACAGCAGCCACACGTCCCTGCTAATGAGCTGTTGCTATAGAAACGATAAGGTGTCTGATCCGAGAGCGTACATTCGTTTAGACCTGTTATTCAGTCTGAGGTGCAGTTAGAGAGAATGAATCAACACCTGACCACCAATCAGAGTCCAGAACTCGGCAGTAGGTGTGTGTGGGTGTGTGTGTGTGTACAGTGTGCAGTGTGTGTGTACAGTGTGCAGTGTGTGTGTACAGTGTGCATGTATACAGTGTGCGTGTATACAGTGTGCGTGTGTACAGTGTGCGTGTGTACAGTGTGCGTGTGTACAGTGTGCGTGTGTACAGTGTGTGTGTGTGTGTGAGTGTGTATACACTGTGTGTGTGTATATACACTGTGTGTGTGTGTGTGTGTGTATACACTGTGTGTGTGTGTGTGTGTGTGCGTGTATACACTGTGTGTGTGTGTATATACACTGTGTGTGTGTGTATATACACTGTGTGTGTGTGTGTGTGTACGTGTATACACTGTGTGTGTGTACAGTGTGTGTGTGTGCACTGTGTGCAGTAGAGCGACGTGTTCATGCACATTAAGAGGAAGTGAGGAGTCCAAAAATACCCCACATCCCCGTGACTGTAACTCCAATTCAGAGACCGTGTGTGAGAGTGAAGCTTGTTTACTGTATTAATTAACATAGTGAAGCGGAATAAACCGGTTTGGGTTTTTGCATCATTTATCTATCGCTTTTAAACAGGTTTTTTTGGGTCCCAGACGGACAGCTTACGCTAAGACACCGAGCCTGTTCCCTCAGGGTGGAGGAATGAGCCGTGAACCTGAGGCAGGTGAACAAACAGCGGTGTGTCATTAACCTGGCGTCGCGGCTGGACGAGCGCCAAACCATACAGGCAGCAAAACTGTGACACACGACTGTTTCCTCATGCGCACAAAATCAGGCTGACGTCGGGTCAGAAACTAAACCACTAACCGCATCGTTCATCTGTACGACACCTGAGAAATCAAACTGCAAATAAGCCAGAAATTAGTAAGCATCCTCACGGCACTCTCACATTTAGGCCACGCCCACAAAACTCCATAAAAGGCAAAGGGATGAAACCGTCAAAACAGTCACGACATTTTTCAACAACAGTAACGCGGCTCAGCTACTGCAGCTCATCTGATACCTAACGCTAACCCACACACGAGGGATTAAATATAATCACTAAAGCAAGTAAACAAAATAAATAACTGTTTACTGGATGATATCGAAATGTTCATCACCACAGAATCTATCAAACAGATGAAAAATGGCTTCACTCAATCATCATCATCATCATCATCATCATCACTATTTTATCCTGGACTTCCTGTTTCTCAAAGGCACGTTGGAGAAACTGTGTGTCTAATCACGGCTGCGTGCCGGAGTGTATGCTGAGTGGAGACATGGAGAGGAGGAGGAGGAGGAGGAGAGAGTTCCTCAGGATCCGGTTACACCGAACTAAACCACAGAGCAACGTGAGGAACAGCACGCACAGCTGCTCCAAGGAGGAATCTCCCAGAGTGTGGAGCAGGAGGAGAAAGGAGTCTCTCACACACACACACACACACACACACACACACACACACACACACACACACACACACACGATGATAACCAGGACTATCCCATTTTGTTCTCTAGAACATCAGGTTTAGATCAATGCACTGGTACATAAAGTATCGTTTCTATAGTAACAAGCATCCATCAGGCAGATAAACATTGTTTAATGTTATCTCACTGTCATTATTAATTTACGTTAACATTAAGTCTGTAATACTGGATTAAATATTAAGACAGTTTCAGACAGTTTTCTTTTTCTTTAAAAAAACAACAACAACAACAACAACAACACACCACTCACCCGAGTACTCCTTGGGCGTGGCCTTCTCTCCACCTTTGAAGAATTTGATGGTGGGGTAACCGCGGACCCCAAACTCCTGCGCCAGCTCCGTCTCCTCCGTGGCGTCCACCTTGCCCAGGCGGATGTCCGAACCCTCGCTTTTGAGGATTCCTGCTGCTTTGGCATATTCTGGAGCGAGGGCTTTGCAGTGGCCGCACCATGGTGCATCTGGAAGACCAAAATAGTGAGGAGGTGATGAGAAAATAAAACAGGAAACATCCTACATACCGAGGCGATCGAGGGATTCACCTAACCCTAGTACAAGTGGGTTCTGGGGGACCGAAGACACTGACAAGTTTACACGCCGTAAAATAGAAAACTGCCACCGATTCAATGGCTGTCGATAAACGCGTCTGTTTCTGTTCTAAGGATTTGGGCAAAATAAAACAGAATTTAACAGTCAAATCGGCTGCCAAACGTTGCCCGATCCGGTGGGTGAACTTTACACGGATATTTGCTTGTTAAAGTTCACAGCTGGATGAACCGAAAGACCAGACAAACACTATCATCTCTTGGCGGTTAGAAAACTGTGATGCTGATGTGCACGTGATGTGGGAAAGGAGGAAATCTGCAAAGATCGAACGCAGTCTGATGGCAGACCGACACGGTGTCAGATGGAACATCGGGACTCGACTCCCATCTGACTCGGGACTCGACTCCCATCTGACTCGGGACTCTGTGTATAAATGTGCTGCCCTGATGGCAGAAAGCAGCTTTGTTTACTCCAGAGCTCATTTAAACAGTGAGGTGTTTTTTTTTTCACCTTTCTTTGCTCCTGAAATAAAAGCCCTTAAGCAGAATAAATATAAAGTATGATTAAGAAGCCAGTCAGAGGACTTGAGGATGTATTTATTAACTTTATTCCCCTGGACTCGTCGTCACTGCCTTGTTGTATGAGGCAAGTCTAAAGTTCATGACTTCTCCTATTTAAACTTCGTGCTAATGTACACGTCGACCTAAAAGCACGTCTCCCTCCCTCCCCCCTACACAAGGCTTTAACCCTCCCCTGTGTGAACGTGGGCCACAAACCTCGTGGAGCTCTGTGACTGGGTAAGAAAGTCCAACCAGGGGGAGAAAAAAAAAAAAAAAAAAAAAACACACCCGTTTTCATTACAAAGCCCGGCCTCTCTTCTGGGATTGGTTGTTTTCTCGCAGTGCCCGCATTACTATTGGTCATCTGATCCATCAACCGTGATGTACGGTTGCTAAGATGAAAGTAATGATTGAGTTATAAACAGGCCAATCAAGCCGCCGGATGGCGGAAACAACGAGCCAATCGCCGCGCGGGAATGGTCGTGACCGTCCTATTAACAACACTTGAAGGCGGGATATCTCCAATACGGATAAGGAAAAAAAAAAGTTTCGTGAATTGACAATGAAGTACACAAAATCCAAAATGGAGACGCGGAGATTTATAACGTTGATAAAAAAAAAAGTAACCTGGAAGTTGTTTTTTCGTGAGCAAACGTGTGGCAGATAACAGCTTTTATAGCGTTTATAGGTTTCTGCTACATTTTAAATGTTTACGTATTTATATGTGAGCGATTAAAAGCTCCACAACATCGTGCAATAAAACTGGAGCTTCAGTGACAACAAAACTAGTGATAAAGACTTTGTGTTGATTACGTGTACAGTGAGGAGAGGAAATAAACAGTGTGTGTGTGTGTGTGTGTGTGTGAGAGGGTGTGTGTGTGAGAGAGAGGGTGTGTGAGGACACAATGTTTAACACCATAATCACGTTATTTATGTTTATTAGAATTAACTACACACTACATCATTCTTTTCTCTTAAAGAACAACTGCAGTGTAATTGAACACCAGCAGAAATCACACCATCACTTCATTTCCTTACACTGTTGTGCATTATTCTGAACATTAATGGAGTAAATCACTATTATTATTATTATTATTACTACTACACACAGCTTGCACTAAACTATTCAAACACACATATTGTATCTCATCATCTGCATTGTTTTCTTGTATAGTATTGTGTTATTTATGTGTGTGTTGTCTTGTATAGTATTGTGTTATTTATATCTGTATTGTCTTGTATAGTGTTGTGTTATTTATATCTGTATTGTCTTGTATAGTATTGTGTTATTTATGTCTGTATTGTCTTGTATAGTATTGTGTTATTTATATCTGTATTGTCTTGTATAGTGTTGTGTTATTTATATCTGTATTGTCTTGTATAGTATTGTGTTATTTATGTCAGTATTGTCTTGTATAGTATTGTGTTATTTATGTCTGTATTGTCTTGTATAGTATTGTGTTATTTATATCTGTACTTTTGAGAGTCACAAACTGCTGGAACCGAATTCCTTGGATGTGTCAGCATCATCACACTTGGCCAATAAACCTGATTCTGATTCTGACTCTTTAATGGGAACAATAAAAGGAGACCGAATTAATCGTGTTAAAGATTCTTTAGGGTTCACACACACACACACACACACACACACACACACACACACACACACACACACACACACACGTATATATAAACATACAGACACACACACAGTGAGTTAACTCTATAAAGATTCTTTAACATGATTACTTCTGTTCTAAGTGTAAACTTATTAGATAAGCAGTAGGAGTGTCAGACTGCAGCTTGTTCCTGCCACTTGTATCATCACCTTTACACCCGTTCACAGTGCTGCACGCGCATTAAACGTGATCACGGCAGGTAAAGTTACCTGTTCACACAAAGCACGTGAGTAATTCACAGGACCAGCTCACACCTTACAGACAGAAAGCATGTGAAACACTCACAGAACTCGACCAGGATGTTGGGGTGAGCTTCCAGAGCCTCGTCCAGGTTGCTCTTGTTAAGCACGAGCACGTCGTCCTCCTCCGGGATGTGAGCCGCGGCCACGAGCGCCAGCGCGAGCGCGCACAGGACCACCGACTTCATTATCAGCTCCTTTGTGGTACTTTAAGAGTTTCAGGATCTCGGATGTCCCCTAAAACGCGCAGCTGCTTCGCTTTACTTCTGCTATACGTCGCTGCTGCGGGGGTTTGAACTCCGTCGGTACTAAACGTGGCAGCGCGCGCAGGAAACCGGTAGAGGGGTCGCAGTGGTGACGCGCATGCGCATTTATCAGCTCTCACACCGTTCGTGTTGAATTGTGAGTGGACCAGCGGGCGCGCGACACCCGGAAGTGAATGAGGCAGAGCGCTTATCGCGGGTTGCCATGGGCACCATAAAGCCGCGGGAGTGACGTCACTGTTTAGTCAGATCTGAATTTAGTGTGAAATAAACAACAAATAATAATAATAATCTATTACACATTAAACATTCAACAGGAAAACAAATATATTAAAATGGAATTTATAAATAATTACAAATAGGATAAAAACACAATTATATATATATAATAATGGGAATGTCCAGAGATTCTCACACACACACACACACACACACACACACACACACACACACACACACACACACACACACACACACACACACACACACACACACACACATATACACACACCACACACGCACACACATACACACATACATACACACATATACACACACACATACACACACACACACACACACACACACACACACACACACACACACACACATATACACACACCACACATGCACACACATACACACATACATACACACATATACACACACACATACACACATACACACACACACACACACACACACACACACACATACACACATACGCGCACACACATACACATACACACACGCACACACACACACACACACACACACACACACACACACACACACACACATACGCACACACACGCACACACACATACACACATACATACACACATATCAGAGATATGCAAAGACGAGTTATGCAAAAAAACACTGCAGACAAAACATTAGAGGATTTGAGACATTACGCATCAGTGGTTTGGAAATTCAGTCAAATCCAATCTGATAGTGTTTTCAGTCTGATCTAATGGATCAGTGCATCCTTAACTCCTTAGGGAAAGTTTGTACAATATTTTTCCCAGCAGTGAAGAAAACACATTCACTTTAATATAAAGAAGGTGTAGTGCATGTGAACCTCTGGACATTCCCTTTATTATAGTCACGTCAGTAATCAGTGTAACATCGATAGCAGAATAATCTACGGCCGAACACAAGGGTGCAGGGCGATATGTTATTAACTGTTATTAACTGATGTTTTTATTAAAACTCTTTAGTTCTGTGCGCAGATCAAAATGTTTAAAGGTGAGATCTCCAGAGCTGGAGGAGAATCATGAGGCCGTGAGCAATAAGAGACGGCACTAAACACCGAGTCACACTCGAACCATCACTTACAGAAGACGTACAGAAAGATGTGGAGACAAAGTGAGAGCAAACAGCCAGAAAATACACACATGGCTGAAAACATCAGAGCAACAAGTAAAATGTTCAACAGCTCCATCACGTGTTTAACTACATCCAGTCACACCGAGGACAGATATACAGGACTGGAGACCAGGCACTCGGGAGTCGTTTAATTATCTATTTATTTAATTATTTATTTATTAACTTTTTTATTTAAATTATTGGTTTTATAGTTAAAATGAATTTGTCTGAAAAGAAAATGCACAAAGTATTTAACCTTGCAATACACATACAGTGTGTGAACGTGTGAATGTGTGTGTGTGTGTGTGTGTGTGTGTGAACCAGCTGTTAAATTCGTTAAGCTTCTCTTCCTGCCTTTAAACGACAGTCTAGTGATATTTGTTCAGTAACTGATGATCTGTCAGTGTTTCTTTTGCCACATCATCACCACCATCATGACACACAGATACTGCAACTTCCTGACAGACAGACAGACAGACAGACAGACAGACAGACAGACAGACAGACAGACAGACAGAAAGAAACAGGCATGCAGGCCAAGAGATAAGACAGACAGACTGACAGACAGACAGAGGAACAAACAAACAGACACACAGACAAACACAAAGACAGATAAGCAGAGAGGTAAACAGATAAGAAGACAGACAGACAGACAGACAGACAGACAGAGAGATAGACAGACAGACAGATAGACAGAGAGACAGACAGACAGAGAGATAGACAGACAGACAGACAGACAGACAGACAGACAGACACAGTGCACTGTACTTCATTAATAAACTGATTTTCAGAGATATAAAACATTTGAACTGAAATGTTTCTTTCTGTAGAATCTTAACTCTTGTTTTTACTCCAAGTTGATTAGTTTCTGATGAAGGTAATCTCCTGTTTACTCTGCTGGTGTGGAGCTGAAGGTCACATACACGTGTGTGAGAGAGACAGTGTGTGTGTGTGTGTGTGTGTGTGTGTGTGTGTGTGTGTGTGTGTTGTGTTGTGTTGTGAACATAGCCTTCAGCTTTCAGCTCACATCTTTCACACATCTTCTCTTTTGTGTGCTTCTAAACCTCAAACACTGTGTGTCTCTGCACCTCACCCTCAGAGTCAACGCCTCATTTACATCAAACTTTACTGCAAACACCATTTTAATTCAAGCTGGAATGTGAAAAAGACACAAAACAACATTGTGGGACTGTAGAAACATGCTGAGAGAGGGAGGGAGAGAGAGAGAGAGAGAGAGAGAGAGAGAGAGAGCGGGTGGTTGGGGGAGAGGGAGAGAGAGAGAGAGAGAGTGGGAGAGAGAAGGAGAGAGAGAGGAGGTTTGTTTTTTGGTTCTATATATTTTTGTTTCTTGGATTCTCTATCTTCTATAGATTTATCTTTCATTTTCTCTTTCTTCTTCTCTCTTCTCTTTTCTGTTTTCTTTCTTTCTTTTTTTTTCTCTCTTCTCTCTTTTTTTTTCTTCTTCTTTCTTCTCTTCTCTCTCTCTCTCTCTCTTTCTTTCTTTTTTTTCTCTCTCTCTCCTTTTGCTCCTCTCTCCTTCTCTTCTTTTTGTTCTCTTCTCTCTCTTTCTTTGTTTCTCTTTCTTGCTCTAGAGAGAGAGAGAGAGAGAGAGAGACTGAACTGAACTTCTGTAAGAATTCAAAATGTAAGATGTTCAGTTTGTAGAAACAAAGTGTGACTTTAGGGTTTCAGTGTGTCACACAACGAGGTTCCACGAGGTCACAGGTTCTCTGAGTGCACTGACTTACTGACTTACTGACTTACTGACATACTGACTTACTGACTTACTGACTACTGACTTACTGACTTACTGACTTACTGACATACTGACTTACTGACTTACTGACTTACTGACTTACTGACTACTGACTTACTGACTTACTGACTTACTGACTACTGATTTACTGACTTACTGACTTACTGACTTACTGACTTACTGACTTACTCCTCAGTGAAACACTCTGTGACGCTCGTGTTGAACTGCTTCAGCCAAATACTGAAATAAATCCCAGATGTGATCGAGCAGAGTCACTGTTATCACCTGTAATCATCGTGTTGGTGAGAAACCACAAAGTGCCCTGAAGATGTTTTACTGATATTAAAGCACTGACAGGGTCATGGTGGGTTAGTGATTAGCACGTTCGCCTCACACCTCCAGGGTCGGGGGTTCGATTCCCGCCTCCGCCTTGTGTGTGTGGAGTTTGCATGTTCTCCCCGTGCCTCGGGGGTTTCCTCCGGGTACTCCGGTTTCCTCCCCCGGTCCAAAGACATGCATGGTAGGTTGATTGGCATCTCTGGGAAATTGTCCATAGTGTGTGTGTGTGTGTGTGTGTGTGTGTGAGTGAATGAGAGTGTGTGTGTGTG
>NC_062522.1:33414924-33429924 GCF_022655615.1 Tachysurus fulvidraco | reverse complement strand
AGAGGGGTGGGGGGTGGGGTAGGTAGAGACACAGGGATAGAAAGAGAGAGAGAAAGGGAGAGAGAGAAATAGAGATAGAGACAGAGAGAGAGAGAGAGAGAGAGAGAGAGAGAGAGAGAGGAGTTGATGTAGAGAGAGAGAGAGAAGAGAGATATAGATAGAGAGATAGAGATATAGATGGTGATGGAGTTAAACACATCATAGAAATATACTAGGTGTGATATGATATATACAGATATATTTATAACACATGATATAAAGAGATATATATATAGATATAGATATATATATATAATATATATATATTAGAGAAATATAAGATATATATATATTTAGATATTATATAAATATATATATAGATTTAGATACAAATCATATATATAGATAGAATATATTTTATTACATTATATATATAATAAGTTAGATAGACTAGAGAAGAGAGAGATACAGAGTATATATAGATTCGATATCTATATATACATAATAGTTATAGAATGAGAGAGAGAGAGAGAGAGAGATATAGAGATATTATAGATAGTACAGATATAGATATACATATAATAGATTACATATCATGTTAGAGATATATATCTATATAGACAGAGACAGAGAGAGAGAGAGAGAGAGAGAGAGAGACAGAGACAGAGAGGGAGAGAGAGAGAGAGAGAATATAAGAGAAGATGTAAATATATTTTTGGGTTATTTTCCATCAGACACGTGCTGTAGATTTGAACCTGATTAATTTTCAGTAAATAAACGGAACAGATTCTGCAACATTTACATAAACTCCTGAAATTTGGAGGTGTTTTAGATTTCTGAATCATAAAAATAACCTTCAATAAATAACAAGTGAGACAAATAACTAGGAAACATCCCAAAACATCTAAACATCTAAACATCTAAACATCTAAACATCTAAACGCTGCTCAAATCCGGTCAGATTCCAGGATGAAAGCGTCTGTGATAAAGCGCTCGGCCTGCAGCGTTATGGAAGATCACAGGAGGCACTTTGGGAGTGAGGAACCTCCTGAGGTCATTTTCTCAGACCTTCCTGTTTATACAATGAAAGATGGCACTGTTAAAGAAAGTAAAAAAAGACCAAACCCTTTATAAATGGGAGTGTAAGCAGGTCTGGGAGCTCGCAGGAAGCAGGTTTAGTCTTATCACAGATGGAGAGCAGGATGACTAAAGCTTAAAGTGTTTAGGGAAAGAGAAGGTGGAGAAGAAACAGGTTCCCCACAGCTGGAAAAATCTATTCAACTCGGAACCAAAAAGCTTCTGGGTTTGAACCAAAAGAACAGAAGACACCAAGAGTAAAAAAATTGTAAAAAAGAGTATCGAAAAGAATTTGATAAGAGAGTGTGTGTGTGTGTGCCCTGTGATGGGTTGGCACTCCGTCCAGGGTGTATCCTGCCTCGATGCCCGATGACGCCTGAGATAGGCACAGGCTCCCCGTGACCCGAGAAGTTCGGATAAGCGGTAGGAAATGAGTGAGTGAGTGAGAGAGAGAAAAGAATTTGAGTAACCAGGCAAACTGGCAGGCGTCATCGGGCATCGAGGCAGGATACACCCTGGACGGAGTGCCAACCCATCACAGGGCACACACACTCTCACTCACTCACACACTCACACACTACGGACAATTTCCCAGAGATGCCAATCAACCTACCATGCATGTCTTTGGACCGGGGGAGGAAACCGGAGTACCCGGAGGAAACCCCCGAGGCACGGGGAGAACATGCAAACTCCACACACACAAGACGGAGAGGGGAATCGAACCCAAACCCTGGAGGTGTGAGGCGAACGTGCTAACCGCTAAGCCACCAGTTCGATTTACAACAGCTAAATTTATTCGTCTTTAGTTTCCGGAGTTGATCGTTAACATGAAGCGACGTGAGTTCAGGTCCGGTTTGACGAATCAGTTAATAACTGTGACGACGACGTTCTGATGGTCTCTCACTTTGTTCTTTTTCTAGCTCATTGCTTCACAGCTGAAAAGTTTTGACCTTAATAATATTAATATTAATAATAATAATAATAATAATAATAATAATAATAATAATAATAATAATGAACAAACTTTGGTTTACCTCGTTCAGGGTCAGCCATCTGCAGATGCAGCACTTCTGTATACTCCACGTTTGGTTCCTCGGGTTCTTCTACATCCATCACACCACTGCTGTCTGTTAGAGAATGATTCACACACACACACACACACACACACACACACACACACACACACACACACACACACACACACACACACACACACACACACATTTCACACCATGAACACACTATCTCAGTAATAACACAGATCTAGAGCTGAAGTGGAAATTTCACTCACCTAAAGCCGGCGGTCTCTCGCTCCAGATTCCTGCTCCGTTGCTGCTGGTTACTTTAACTACAAAACACACAACAGCATAAAAATATCAGCATCTCATGAAGGAATGGAACGAAACATTAACGACCACACACGACAGTTTCTCAATAAAATTCTCACTTCAATTCTTATACAACTGGAGTCTAGATTATTAATATAATCCCAATACAAATCAAACAGGAGTTCTAGAGTTTATTTCAGTAGAGACTCACTTAAAAATCGCCACAGCGATTTGTAATTCTAGTGATTCTAATGATGACTCCAGCAGATCACTGCTCTAGATTCTCAGGCAATGTTTAAGTTCATAAATCAGAGATCGGGATCGTTGCTATCTAGAGTTCTAATTTCTCAGTTATTTACTAATTATTAAGGATAAATGTTAGAAATAAAAATGTATTTAATTTTAAACTTTTGTTTTTGTTTCTATATTTCTGTAAAGCTGCTCTGAGACAATGACCACTGTTAAAAGTGCAATGCAGATCATTTATATTGAACTTATAGAAAAGAATTCGAAGAGATAGTGTGTGTGTGAGTGAATGAGAGTGTGTGTGTGCCCTGCGATGGGTTGGAACTCCGTCCAGGGTGTATCCTGCCTCGATGCCCGATGACGAATGAGAGGCACAGGCTCCCCGTGACCCGAGAAGTTCGGATAAGTGGTAGGAAATGAGTGAGTGAGTGAGTGAGAGAGAGAAAAGAATTTGAGTAACCAAGCAAACTGGCAGGCGTCATCGGGCATCGAGGCAGGATACACCCTGGACGGAGTGCCAACCCATCACAGGGCACACACACTCTCACTCACTCACACACTCACACACTACGGACAATTTCCCAGAGATGCCAATCAACCTACCATGCATGTCTTTGGACCGGGGGAGGAAACCGGAGTACCCGGAGGAAACCCCCGAGGCACGGGGAGAACATGCAAACTCCACACACACAAGACGGAGAGGGGAATCGAACCCCCGACCCTGGAGGTGTGAGGCGAACGTGCTAACCACTAAGACACCGTGTCGTCCCCCACCCCCCACCCCCCCGGAATAACATATGAGAGTTTTAAACAATACTCAATTCTAGAACAGTGTAGACATGTAAAATGACCTGATTACTGAGCTCTAGAACAACAGGGAGAATATAGTAATAAAAAGAGAAGAAAGACGGAAAAAATCCTAAATATCAACACACGGTTCTAGAGAACACTCTGTTTTAGATGTTTAGCACATCACACAGAGATTTCTGCAAAAACAAACTCTATACAAGAAGCGAGCAGGTTTCAGGACTGCTAAAAGACATTCAGAGGTTTTTACACAGTGTAAAGCTCTAAAATAAGAGTGTGAGTTCTTGAGTTCTTGAATTATTTACCTCAGATTACTTCAATTAATCGATTAATTAGTCAAGAACAACAAAGTGTTCTTCCAAAAACCGCAAACCTGTCTTATAAAATTGTGAATCAATGGCATTGAAGAATAACAGAGAACTAGAAGGACACCAGAGTTCTGGAAACCTTAATAAGGAATAAAGAAGTACTTTAGTACGAAAACAATTCATTTAAAGCAGAATTCTAGAAAAACAACCAAAGTTTGTAAAATTTAAACTTACAAAATAGAGAATATCCATTTGACAAAACGAAACAGAAGGAAACGAAACAAAACAAAATAAAACGAAACGAAACAAAACGAAACAAAACGAAACAAAACGAAACGAAATGAAACAAAACAAAATAAACGAAACGAACGAAACGAAACAAAACGAAATGAAACAAAACAAAACAAAGTAAAACGAAACGAAACGAAACAAAGTAAAACGAAACGAAACAAAACAAAACAAAACAAAACGAAACGAAACGAAACGAAACAAGAGGAAAGCTGAAATTCTTAAACAAATCTCACAGTTCTATTAGACCTCAAGCTGTTGTGGATTTCTGGAATAAAAACTAGACGGAAATGCACAAAGTTACTCTGGATTATTTTACTCTAGAGTTCTAGAATAGAAGAATTTTAGACTGATGCATTTTAAAATTCTCAGATAACACCGAACGTAAATTTTACTATAACGGCGCAGACGACGAGCCTCTCAGTAAACACTGTAGGGGTTTGTGAGTCTGGAGTGACGAGTTAATTTGTGGGTCTGGAGATTAACAGGAGCCTAAACAGGAAGCGGCTGTTTGTGCCACACCGACTCCACTTAGTGGCAATCAGCGCATTTCCGCCACCTGTGGAATTCATTCACTAACAGCAGGACTGAAATAAACTCTGTTCAAGTGACATGCAGCTGTGAGCAAAATTATTGGCACCCTAACCATTTTAACTGCACGTGAGTTCTGAAACCGGAAAAACATCCACGGCGTCTAAACTGTCATTGATTTGGTTTTGGGGCAAATTATTATTATTTGCTTGTAAAAAAAAAATTAGATCGATTTACAAAAACTTCTTCAATCCAAAGCAGGACAGATTTTCAGATGTAGAACCTCATTGTATTCATTCATTCATTCATTCATTCATTACTACCGCTTATCCGAACTTCTCGGGTCACGGGGAGCCTGTGCCTATCTCAGGCGTCATCGGGCATCGAGGCAGGATACACCCTGGACGGAGTGCCAACCCATCACAGGGCACACACACTCTCATTCACTCACACACACACACCGGACAATTTTCCAGAGATGCCAATCAACCTACCATGCATGTCTTTGGACCGGGGGAGGAAACCGGAGTACCCGGAGGAAACCCCCGAGGCAACCCCTCATCGTATTAATAACTCAATTATTAATAAGATGTGAAAAAATAAATAGAAATTATTAATAAAACGTTTAAGGGTTTGAAACAATATGGAAAACAATTACATAACATCATATGAAGTAATCCAGGCAGATATGACCAAACTTTCCAAAATAAGGCATTATTTATTTATATTAGTGTCATATTTTTTATATATTTATGATATTTCATACAGGAGCGTGTCGATGATTATAAACTACAAACCGAGGACAACAAAAAACTCAAACGGAAGATGGACAGACAAAGAAAAAACAAGTACACTAATCAAGAGAGACGTGTCTGTGAATTAAAGCAGAATTTAAGCTATAAATGTCTATCTGAATGCGTCATAATGGATTCTGTTCGGATTTTTGGAAAATAAAAGGTGGCGGAAAGAAAGAAAAACATCAGAAGAGATAAAATGACGTGGGGGTAAAACAGGTAGATGAGAGAAATCCAGAATCGCAGTAAAGTTGCTTTAGGAATGCCGTGTAGCTCCGATTCCTCTTCCTTTATTATCCGTCTTTACTTCCTGTTCAAAGCTTCTGAAAATATTCAGACGACTTTCCCAGTTTTCCGCCCGGTTGTGGTCCGTGTTTACATGATTTCCAGGATCCTGCAGGTGATACCGTTATAGTTGTGTCAACAGGAAGTGATGTCAGGTCGACTCACGTTCCGTCTGTCTTACTCGTCCGTTTGGTGTGAAAGTGCGGCGTTTCGTCTGGAACAAGATTTTGGGAGTTGAATCGTCCTGTGATATCACCAGAAATTCAAGTTTAGCTCAGCTAAAGTGATTAGCTAATGCTAGCAGCCACGCAGCCACTAACTCTGTGGTCTACACCGTTGAGTGTAGAACGTAGCGATGGTTGGGTTAATGATGGATGTATTGATGGAGGTGAAGGAAGATTAAAGCCAGGCTACCTTTAGGACTTTTTAGAGCCTTTATAAACCTGGGTGTCACGGGTACAAGATTACTGAGCCACCATCGTATCTAGAGATCGCAGGCTTTCTGAGGAACGGGTGAAGGAAAAAAACTGATGAGCTTCAGGATAATTCCACAGAGAACATATTCACAACAGTTGTGTGGTTTTTTTTCACCACTCTGTAACAGATCTAAACTGAATCCTAACGATAACAATAGTGAAATTCTGCCTCATGATGTCATGCAAATACAAATTCAATTAACAATTACGTTCAAACAATGTTTTAAATAATCTCATTTTCTTTCAGTACGATATGTGCAGCAAAATTATTGGCACCCCTATAAAATATTTCAAATAAACACAAACGATGACCGTCGCCATCTTTGTACCTGTGGTATGAATATGGGTAAAATCTCTTCCCTCCAATTCCACAGGGAAAAAAAAACAAAGGAAACACCAAAGTGCGGTAAATCTGCGTTCATGCCCCCGGTTGCCCCTTGGTGTGACGTGCGTCTGGAGGGACAATCGTGTTTCAGCGAAAAGCTAATCTTAATGATTGCGACTCGCTGGCACCAACTTGTTAGCTGCTCAAATACATTATTAGATGTAGGTTCCGTTAGCTAGCTCGCGATGGCTTGTTAGCACAAAATGGAAAATAGGATGTTCTTTAACAGTAATAACCCTCAGTTCCTCCATACTGAATTGTCTTGAAAGACGTCACTCGAGTCCAGGGCTCTCGTTTCCTACTTGCCGGATTCCCAAGGGTTAAAGTTCATCTGGATGGATTTGGCTTGCTGGTCATTATGAGAACATCCTCGGTCGTCCCAAATGTAGCCGTCAGTAAATCTGCTTGAAACCCAGGTCACATGTCGAGTGCGTTATTTGGTTTATATGGTTCATTTTCAAGAAGGGTGCCAATAATTATGGTCACAACACGATATATTGCACTCTAATTACCGTGGCTGTGTGTGCTGCGTACTGCTGAGTGCACCGATCGAGCTCGGCGCTAACCCTACACCACATCATTCATTCATAACATACCGCTAGCTGTGTTAGCGCTCCATTACATATTGCTAATGATAACTAGCATCTAAAGCTAATTTGTCTCTACAGAAGAGAAAGTGAAAAGCGAAGAAGCAAGCGAACTCACACTGAGAGCTCGGATGTGGCCTCTCGTTTACCTGCGACAGACAGAGAGGATGAAAGAGGGGGGGGGTTTGTTGTGAGGAAGATCAGGCATGGGGGGCTATAGACACGCTAGGCAGGCTGTAGCTGTGACTACCTCGTTTAGCCCAGTAGAGCCTCAAGAGGGGGAGAATGATTGCGATCGCACACAGCACACACACGCCGACGATCAGACCTTTTTTCCACCTGGCCATCTTTACTGCATTGGGAAAAACACACACACACACACACACACACACACACACACACACACACACACACACACACACACACACACACACACACGCAAAGTGTTATATAGTGGACTTAATAAGTAGTGATAATAAGTTAAAGGTTATTTTTACACTCTGACCTGTGATTGGAATCATGTTGCTCACTTCCACATTTCCGGCTCCGTTCAAGGCTTCACAGTGATATGAGCCGCTGTGGATGCTCTTCACCAGGGGAACATTGTACGTGGAGAAGTTCGCCTTCGCCGTCACGGTGTAGAAGGGGCTCCGGTTATCGTCCTTGTACCATTTAAAGCTGATGGGCGGAGATCCTTTCATTACAAAGCACAAGAGGTTCACCTCGTCGTTTTCGTTGATGTCCTCAGGGAGGGTCATCAAGGTCGGCTTCTGAACAGGAACTAAAAGGTGCAAGAACATGGAGTAGTTAATAGTGAAACGTTTCGTCGATAAATAAGCAGTTCTGAAGGTGTTTGTTTGTCGTGGATCACCGGTTAGCTCCAGCTCACCTGTAACCTGTGTGAGAAGAGCGTCGCTCATTTGAGCAGAATCGTTGCCGTTGTTCTGCGCTTCACATCTGAACTCCTGGATTTGGTTTTCATGCTGTATGCTGGAGTGGAAGATGGCTTTCTGGTATGCTTTGGAGACACTGGTGTGCGCCAGCACTATGTCGTTCCGTTTCAGGGTGTAAGTGATGGGGAAACTTCCGCGGTCCGAGCGGCACTCCATCTGAAACGATCTGCCCAGGATCACCTCGCCGAGCGCAGTGATGTTGGGTTTGGAGATGAGAACTACAGAAAGAGGGGATACAATATGGACCAAGCAAAGCCAGCATGAAAGGAGAAAATAATCTACAGAGGCACTATCTGAGAGGCACAGTACTGTTGTGGGTGGTGATCATCTAGATTTCAGCTTCCAGAGAAACCTGGTTCTTAGTTAGAGCTTTTAGGAGACCTTCTTCTGGTGATATGGTCCAAGATTTGATGTCTTTAGAGGACACTAGTCTAGATTTGAGCTTTAGTAAAAGTATCGTGCTAGATTTGAGGTTTTGAGGAAATTTCGAGATGCTACAGATCTGAGCTACGACAGGGTGGAGATCTGAAGTTCAAGCAGGAGAGTGCTCTTGATTGAGATGTTTAAGTTATGCACTGATTTAGACAGGACTTTTTGTGTCTTTTGTGTCTTCGCTCTAGACTGGAGCTTTTACTGAGACATTGTTGTCCTACATTGGAGCTTATAATAATTCACTGATCTAGATTTGAGGTTTTGGTGAGATATTGTTGTAGACTGGATCTTTTAGGAAGACCCTTTTGTAAAGTCAAGCTTTTAGTGAAACGTCGCTCTAGATCTGAGATTTAGTCTGAGTTAGACAAACCGTTACAGATGTTTTACAGATGTTTTAGGGATGAATTTAACTTTTCTAAAAAACACTCTGCTGAATTTCTTAATGAAATATATCGTCCTAAATTTGACAATTTCCTTTTTTTATCCAGTGAAGTTAATAAAGTCTTCTCAGAAACACTGCTCTGGATTTTACAAAGCTGTCGCTAGATTGGAGAAGTCACAGCATTGATCTTTTAGAAGGATGCAGTTGTACCTTTGGCGATGAAATCGATTCTGTCGCTCGTCTTGACGGTGTCGTTCACTCGAGCGGTACACGTGTAATTCCCGTCGGTCCCGGAGCTCGCTCTGCCTGTGTAGGAGCTGTCGCTTGAGCCGAGCTCCTGGTCGTTCCTGTAGATAGAGTACCTCACATCACGAAGTCCGATTCTCTCCGATGCAAATTCCGAGCTGCTGCAGGTGACGGTGAACTGCTGCCCCTCGAAAACCTCTGCTGGGGTGATGGTCAGCACCGGTGTGGAAAACAACTCTGAAAAATGATACAGGGTGAAGTCGATGTGGCTAAATCCTAGCGCTAGCTATTTACTCCCCATCTGGTTTCTCACCTTTCACAGTAAGATTTGCGTGAACGCTTTTTATCACGTTGTTCTTGATGGCGCTGCACTCGTAACTCCCGGAATCGTTCGCCTTGACGACGGTTTTGTATTCAGAGACGTTTCCCGTCTGGAACAAATGCGATCCTTTGAATAGTGAGAGTGTCAGTGAGCCATTGTAATCTCCTGCAAGACCACATGAGATGTGCACGGAGTCTCCCTCGATGACGTGCTCTGACGGGAAGACTCTGATAGTCGGCTTGAAGTCCAGCTCTGGGTTGGAAAATAAACTCAGCAATTATTTTCATCTCGCTCTGTAAACTCCTCTGTGCTGTAACTAGAATTCTGTATCAGAGTGAAGTGACCGACCGTTTGCTTACCTCTCACCACTACACTGACCACGTTACTGCTGTTTGACCGAAGCATATTGAGTGGCAGTCGAATGGCGTAGGAGCAGGACAGCTCGGATGTGCCCACGTGCTTGAGTTCGAGGTTCCACTGCAAGTCACCACTGCTGCTTGTTCCATGGTAGAGTTCGCTCGAGCCGTTTTTAATAAAGAAAATCAGGTCACCAGATTCTTCTTCTGCCCTGCAGTGGACCTTCACAATGCCACCTTCAGTCACGTCCTGCTTATCCACACTCAGCACCGGAGTTTGCAGCCCTGCACGTTCAAAACCAATTAACCGATCTCTCCATATTTACTAAACTTATTATGAACGTGTACTAATTAGCGTCAAAGTTAGCTTAGCTCCAAAGTCATTCCTTAATGCTGATGTTTTTATTTTTGGAGAAGATTCATATATACAGAAGTACATGCATTTTACTTATCGCACCTTTAACGTGTCTTTCAGCCCACAGCTAATAAAGCATTATAAATAAATGACTTATGACACCTTTACATATGACAGCTTTAATATCAGCTCATTTCTGTCTTCCAGCCAACGGAACAGTATAAACATATTACTTATTGCAGCTTTAATGACTGCCTCGATACACACAGCCTAATGAGCATTACTAACATCTTACTTACTGCTCCTTTAAAGACAACTCCCTTCTTCACTCACAGCCTTTAGGGCAATATGAGCAGTATTAATATTTTACTTATGGCAGCTTTAATGACAGTTCTCTGCCCAGATTTAACCATAAATAACATTTTATTTAAAGCCTTTGTGTAATTAACATGCACATCAGGTAGTTAATACGTAAATAATATGGAACTGATTAAGTTAATTACAGTGTAAACATTTCTCATGGTGTATTAACGCTAACTTTACCTTTAACGCTAATCATCTTATTGGAACTCTCCATGTTTTGACCGTTGACCGTCACATCACACTGGTAGTTTCCCGAATGCGAGGCCCGGGCTTTGGAGATGGAGTACGTCACTTTGTTACTGGTGTTGGTTTGTGAGATGTGAACGCTGTTGTGCTTGTTGTAGTCTTTAAAGAAGCTGAAACGGAGGATGGGTGAAGTGCCGGAGTGGCCAACATTAGCGATGCAGGTCAGCATCAGCTCGGTTCCTCGCTCCACCGGGTCCGCAGGTGTCACGTGAAGCTCGACGCTTTTGAGAACGAACCCTGGGGAAAGACGGTCTAACGATGTGCTTACGAGTTTACTAACAACATTTTTTTCTGAAACGTAAGAAAGCGCTATAAGCCAGACACCAGCCATGCTGAGCTACACATCTACATCCCCTATAATCTGCTCATCACCATCATCATCCTCCTCCTTATCATTTTCATTACACAGACTAAACAGAAAACTACAATACCCTAAAATGAAGATTAGCAAGCGACTAGCATCTCTAACAAGAAGCTCTTAAACAACAGTATGAGAAAACAGAGAGATAGAAGATAGACTGATAATTGAGTCTCTATCTGTAAATCTCGCTCCATGAGAGCGGCGAGTGTAAACACGAGCATCACAAGAGGAAGGAAATTCACTCCGTTAAACAAACACACACTGGGGAGACCTTAGGGGACAGGACTTATTTACACCACCCAGTCTATCTCTCTGTTTAACACACAAACACACACACACACACACACACACACACACACACACACACACACACACTACAGTGAAAGCTGAGGTAGTGGAAACCGGCCTTATTGACCCATCAACTGAGGCTCGAGGTCAAGTGACCATTTATTTATTTATTTATTTTACAGATTTAGCACCACGTCCTGTTAGTTATTTGATGTCACGTCGCTCATGATGCCAGATGTCCTGAGCTCTGACACTGGAGACTCCTTCAAGAAACGTTAAATAAACCTTCAGCAAATAACAG
The DNA here is from genome assembly GCF_022655615.1 of Tachysurus fulvidraco. NCBI lineage: Eukaryota > Metazoa > Chordata > Actinopteri > Siluriformes > Bagridae > Tachysurus > Tachysurus fulvidraco. Next base: position 33,418,228 of record NC_062522.1, on the reverse strand, counting down.
TTACTTCAGCACATGTCACTGTGCACGAGCTGTTACTATAGCAACAATAAGGTACGAGAACAGACGTGTTAACATGAACAAAGTCCTTCGTGTCGCACACAAATATCACACACAGTCTGACCAATCAGATTCAAGATCTCAGAAACTACTGGGTTTTATTTCTGTTACACAACCGCAAGATCTCTAATGTATTCAAGATGAAATAATTTTATTTGTAATCAAGTGATTTTTAAAGTTGTGTAATGTTCATAAACGTTACAGCGTTAGATCTGACTGAAACCGGAGACTCACTCCGTCCATAAATAAAAATGTTGCTATGGAAACAATAACGCCAGAAGGATGTGCAGCTGTGCGGCCTGTGATGATGCAGTCGGCATGTTGACGTGAAGAAGAACTGATGGTTTACTGACCTGATTCTGCTCCTGTACCTGTCGAGGGTCAGCGGAGAGAAAGAGACAGACTGTAAATACGTTTACACTTCAATCAAGTAGAAACAAAAAGTGTGTTAGAGCTACAGGTGAGTCCGTACAGGTGGTCGTGATGATGGCGAGGAGGAAGAGCAGGAGCCGGTTGAGACGAGAACATCGTACGGTCCACATGGCTGAGAGCTACACTGAGCCGTGAGGGTGAGAAGCGGTGTTAGTGTGTGGTGTAGCGGCTCACAGGGGAGGAGGCTATCAGGCTGCACAGCCTTCGCTCGGGTAATTGGACAGGAAGTGAAGGCGGTTTCCTGAGGAAGTGTGGAGCACGGCTTAGGGCGCGGAGTCCAGCGTTCACACAGTCAAAGCTTTAATACACACAATTACTGCAAAATCTGAATGCTGGTAATCTCTCAGCATCACAACACACACAACCTGTAGTGTGATGTCATCAGCAGCAACCAATCACATCGGCAGCACGGATCCTGAGCCGCTCGACTTCGTCTGATTTTGTGGAGAGAATAATAAAATCTTTAGCAACAAGAGTTCACGATGAAGCAGCACCTCGCTCAGATGTGTTCAGATCGGCAACAACGGTCACACAATATAGTGTTACCATAGCAACCACTATTTATTTATCACTAAAACTGGCTATTATTGCTATTTAGATTAGCATGTTTGTTCAGGGGGGCACGGTGGCTTAGTGGTTGGCACGTTCGCGTCACACCACCAGGGTCGGGGGTTCGATTCCCGCCTCCACCTTGTGTGTGTGGAGTTTGCATGTTCTCCCCGTGACTCGGGGGTTTCCTCCGGGTACTCCGGTTTCCTCCCCCGGTCCAAAGACATGCATGGTAGGTTGATTGGCATCTCTGGAAAATTGTCCGTAGTGTGTGTGTCTGTGTGTGTGAGTGAATGAGAGTGTGTGAGTGAGTGAGTGTGTGTGTGTGAGTGAATGAGAGTGTGTGTGTGAGTGAATGAGAGTGTGTGTGTGAGTGAATGAGAGTGTTTGTGTGAGTGAGTGTGTGTGTGTGAGTGAATGAGAGTGTGTGAGTGAGCGAGTGTGTGTGTGTGAGTGAATGAGAGTGTGTGTGAGTGAATGAGAGTGTGTGTGTGTGTGTGAGTGTGTGTGTGTGAGTGAATGAGAGTGTGTGAGTGAGTGAGTACACACTCACTCACTCACACACTCTCATTCACTCACACAGAGAGACTCTCATTCACTCACACACACACCCTCACACATGAGTGTGTGTGTGCCCTGTGATGGGTTGGCACTCCGTCCAGGGTGTATCCTGCCTCGCTGCCCGATGACGCCTGAGGCACAGGCTCCAGACTATCGAGCAGTTTACGTTAAATAGATCTCAGCTTTGAGCTCTTGTCTGGATGAGAATTTAAAAACAACACACACACGAGACAGAAGTTCATTCATATATTTGGTTTTATTGGAACGATTTCTTCTCCTGTCATAAAAACCACAGCCAGCAAAAGCAGTCTACAGTCACAGACAGAACACCTGATTGCATCACTTCTTTCTACTAGCGTCTCTTATTTTACATTTTAAATCTAAAACATTAAAACCCATAGCAAGAGATTTATGTGGTGTGCGTCAGGGAGTCCTTTTCCCCTCCAGAGGGCGCTGCAGTGAGCGTGAAGTAGGTCGGGGGTGGAGTCCTTTCAGAGTCCGATCGGCCGGGGATGCCGTGATTTTATTCATGTCTGAAGGTTAAGCTGTAAGAAGTGTGTGTGTGTGTGTGTGTGTGTGTGTGTGTGTGTGTGAGAGTGTGTAGACAATCTCGGCTGAAACATCATCAAGAAGTTTGAGGCAGATGAAGAAAAACAATCATATAAAAGACACCAACTGACTGAAACCTTTTCACCGTCTTAAAGGAGCATCGGTGTAATGAATTGTCCTCGTCCTCGTTACAGGAAGTGAGGGGACGTGTTAAAGACGGTACTGAAACATGGGGGCAAGATAATCAGAAAGCCTCAGATATATAAAGTAAGCGGCAAAAACAAAACGTTACATAGACTTTTGAAGAAAAAAAAAAGTACACAACCCTGATATTACAGGTAACACCAGGGTTCTGGGTTCGTCACAGAACCTTCACGGGTTCCTCACAGATACCGTTCAACTCAACAGTGTTCACAAGTCGGTCCTGTTTGGTGAGAAGAAATAGAACACAGAATCACAGTGAAAAAGTAGCGTATAAATGTGTGTGTGTGTGTGTGTGTGTGTGATGATGAGCAGCATGCGTGCGCTGATGTTGTCACGGTAACTGTCCGACTTTTTCTGTACTTTATCGATGTTAAGTAGGACATCTTTTAACTAGGAAACTCCAGACGAGACGAGAGATCCGGGGAAAGGGGGCGGGGCTTCCGTTTCCGTGCAACGCTCACTCGCGCTCTCCGGATTCACACGTCGATTGTCTCTGTCGGTGTTGTTCTGATTAATAACGTGTAGCAGTATGTTGATGTTATAATGTGGAGCTCCTGCAGAAAAACGTGTGCGGGATAATGACACGTATCCACCGGCCAATCAGGAAGGAGTATTTTTCCACTGTGTAACGTGTCTGTCTTTTGGCACATGCATGCGTTTTAGAGCTCGAGATGAACGAGTCACGAGGCGACTGCGTGAGAAAACGTGCAGATCGGTGATGGATCTGAGGGAACGATGCGTTAGTTTTGTACTTAATAATCATCTGTACGATAAACCGTGATATTAAACATCTACTATACAGTAAAATGTCCTCTAGACGACTTGATTTCCTCTATATAATAAACGGTGATTAAATACTTATGATAATTGTGACATCAGCACATGTATAAATGATGAGCTTGGCTTGTGTGTATGTGTGTGTGTGTATGTGTGTGTGTGTGTGTGTGTGTGG
>NC_062522.1:33397424-33402424 GCF_022655615.1 Tachysurus fulvidraco | reverse complement strand
CAGTGCATTAACCAGTGCGTTAACCAGTGCATTAACCAGTGCGTTAACCAGTGCGTTAACCAGTGCATTAACCAGTGCGTTAACTGGTTTACTGTCACAGAGACACTTTCTATAGATCATTTGACATTCACAGGTTCCAGGAAATGTTCTCCGAGACTTTATCAGATAAGTAAAAGCTTCTGATCTTGAATTAAAGTTATCTTCTAAAAAACATCTGCTGCTCGTCATTCAGTGCTGACTGTAAATGGTCATGACTGTAGATGTTCATGACTGTAATTACATGATTACATAATTACATGACTGTAAATGTTCATGACTGTAGATGTTCATGACTGTAATTACATGATTACATAATTACATGACTGTAAATGTTCATGACTGTAGATGTTCATGACTGTAATTACATGACTGTAGATGTTCATGACTGTAGATGTTCATGACTGTAATTACATGACTGTAGATGTTCATGACTGTAATTACATGACTGTAGATGGTCATGACTGTAGATGGTCATGACTGTAGATGTTCATGACTAATTACATGACTGTAGATGGTCATGACTGTAGATGGTCATGACTGTAGATGGTCATGACTAATTACATGACTGTAGATGTTCATGACTGTAGATGTTCATGACTAATTACATGACTGTAGATGGTCATGACTGTAGATGGTCATGACTGTAGATGGTCATGACTGTAGATGGTCATGACTGTAGATGGTCATGACTAATTACATGACTGTAGATGTTCATGACTGTAGATGTTCATGACTAATTACATGACTGTAGATGTTCATGACTGTAGATGTTCATGACTGTAGATGTTCATGACTGTAGATGGTCATGACTGTAAATGGTCATGACTGTAAATGTTCATGACTGTAAATGTTCATGACTGTAGATGGTCATGACTGTAGATGGTCATGACTGTAGATGGTCATGACTGTAATTACATGACTGTAGATGTTCATGACTGTAGATGTTCATGACTGTAGATGTTCATGACTGTAATTACATGACTGTAATTACATGACTGTAGATGGTCATGACTGTAGATGGTCATGACTGTAGATGGTCATGACTGTAGATGGTCATGACTGTAGATGTTCTCTGAGGGAATCTCAGCTTCTAAAACAAGCTTCTAATTGAATTCCACTTTCAGGACTTCTAAAGCTGACAGGACGAGAAGTGTAAAGCGCTCACACTCGACTCTGACGCTAAACTCGTCGGCGAGATTAGATTCGATTCCGGCGATGCTAAAAAAAAAAGGAGCTTTCGTCGTGTTTACTATCTATAGACACTTCAGATCAGACTCGAGTCATCAGACAGAATCGTTCAGCCTGTCGCGGGTTTCAGCCGTTTTCACACAACGAGGCGTGTTTAACAGGTCTGAGATCAGATTTGTCCTGATAAGTAGGAATAAGTGACAGACGTGTGTGTGTGTGTGTGTGTGTGAGAGAGTGTGTGTGTGTGTGTGTGAGAGAGAGTGTGTGTGTGCGTGTCTGAGAGAGAGAGCGAGTGTGTGTGTGTGTGTCTGAGAGAGAGAGAGTGTGTGTGTGTGTGTGAGAGAGAGAGAGTGTGTGTGTGTGAGTGTGTGTGTTTGTGAAAGAGTGTATCCTGATAAGCAGGAATAAGTGACAGAGACGTGTGTGTGTGTGTGTGTGTGAGAGTGTGTGTGAGACTGTGTGTGTGAGTGTGTCCCTATAAGCAGGAATAAGTGACAGAGGCATGTGTGTGTGTGTGTGACTGTGTGTGACTGTGTGTGTGTGTGACTGTGTGTGTGTGTGAGTGTGTGTGAGACTGTGTGTGTGTGTGTGTGTGTGTGTGTGTGTGTGGGGGGGGGTTAATAATGAAATTTAATGTCCAAATAAATGAGAAAACGCAGAAACACAGATTTGTTTTTGCAGAAATGATGAAACTCAGAGAAAAGTTTATTTTTAGTGCCGTTTTGTCCGAAGTCTCGTGCAATTCGTAGAAAATCTCACTCGCTGTTTCTGTGCCATCTTTTAAACGCATAAAAGTGTTTATCGTTTAAAAAAGTTAACAAAACAAGGAACGAACTCCGGAAACCGACGTTCTGTGATCTTTTTTTTGACATTTTAAAGCGTAGATCCTAAAGAATACGACAGAAAAAACACAGAAGTGATTAAAGAAGCAGAAAACACAAAGAAACGTCTGTACTGGCTTCTAAACACGACACCACGGCAAAGAAACTGCTGGACTTCTGCAGCACCAAATAAATAAATAAATAAATAAATAAATAAATAAATAAATACAAAACTTTTTTCCTGAAAAACAAACTGATTATTGAATAAAAGTCCATCTGCTTCCATACCCGAGCAGCCGGGGTTCTCTCTAGAGTCGCGACTCACGCTGCAATTCCAAAACGCTTTTCCACACACTGACAGCATGGAGGGACGAGACGAGGCAAGATCAGCAACAACAACGGCGTGTGTGTGTGTGTGTGTGTGTGTTTCTACACACCTCGTGTGGTGGGCAGCATGTCTGACAGACCCTGCCACGCCGTCACCATCTCGGGGTTCCGCTGGTCCGCAAAGTTCTTCCAGATCCGTAAAGCGCCGTCATCTGTGAGGAGAAACCGAGAAAATATCCGTCCTAATCGATTATTAATCGCATAATTAATAATTAATAATTGCGTGTTAATTGCATCAAATATTAAATACATAATAAATATATATTTAGATAACGTTGAACTCTCTCAGACGAATAAGAAAATAAAAAAAATGTTATTCTGTGAACAAAAAGTTAAAATTTTAGGTGCCAAAAAAAATACCTTCGTTTTAGCTACGGATTTGTTTGTGTGGTTACATCGTTGTGTTTACTGAGTGTTGCTTAGCGACCGTGTGATGGACGGCTGAACTGACCGGTGGCGGTGAGGAGGAGGGAGCAGTCGTGTCCGTTCAGGTACTCCATGGCTGTGATGCGAGTGTAGCGAGGATTCCCGTTATAGAAGTAATCCAACCTCTCGCCTTTCTCCCAGTCCCAAAAACTACACACACACACACACACACACACACACACACGCACACACACACGCACACACACACGCACACACACACGCACACACACACGCACACACACACGCACACACACACACCACATAAGAAAATAAAACCTGCTGACTCTATGAGCAGTGAATTAGTAGGTTTCTGTACCATATGGAGTCTTTATCCGCGACGGCGATGCAGGGGTTAAATGGGTGAAACTTCACCACTGAGGGAACTCCAGGGTTCCTATTAATGAAGATCTGATCGTCCAATCGAGTGATTCCTAAACAAAGGGGGTGGGGCAAAGAGGGCTGTCAATCAAATAGCTCAGCACAAAGGTTGATAAGTGTTTCAGGTGAGATTAGATTACATTAAAGATGAACCTTCTCTCTGTTCGTATCTGTCTCTCTCTCAGCCCCCCTTCCCCCAACACACACACACACACACACACACACACACACACACCCACACACCCTTTGTCAGTCTAGTCAATGTTTTTATTTCACTGAGCGAAAGATGAAACAGGAATGATTTCTGTGATGAAAGGAAAAGTTGCATGTGTGAAGCGGGAGCCTCCGCTCTGATGTCATCGGCTCTGTGTGTGTGTGTGTGTGTGTGTGTGTGTGTGTGTGTGTTAGACATTCTGTTTGAAACTGGGAAACCCGTCAGCATGAAGCCTTTGAAGCTTATGACTTACTAACGCACACACATCTCTTGTGTTGTGTAACCTCTCTGTGTAATGTGTGTAGCTGTGTACCTTTCTGTGTGATGTGTGTGTAGTTGTGTACCTCTCTGTGTGCTGTGTGTGTGTAGTTGTGTACCTCTCTGTGTGATGTGTGTGTAGTTGTGTACCTTTCTGTGTGTGTGTGTAGTTGTGTACCTGTGTGTGTGTAGTTGTGTACCTCTCTGTGCGATGTGTGTGTGTGTAGTTGTGTACCTTTCTGTGTGATGTGTGTGTAGTTGTGTACCTTTCTGTGTGTGTGTGTAGTTGTGTACCTGTGTGTGTGTAGTTGTGTACCTCTCTGTGCGATGTGTGTGTAGTTGTGTACCTCTCTGTGTGATGTGTGTGTAGTTGTGTACCTTTCTGTGTGTGTGTGTAGTTGTGTACCTGTGTGTGTGTAGTTGTGTACCTTTCTGTGTGATGTGTGTGTAGTTGTGTACCTTTCTGTGTAATGTGTGTGTGTAGTTGTGTACCTCTCTGTGTGCTGTGTGTGTGTAGTTGTGTACCTCTCTGTGTGATGTGTGTGTAGTTGTGTACCTTTCTGTGTGTGTGTGTGTAGTTGTGTACCTGTGTGTGTGTAGTTGTGTACCTCTCTGTGCGATGTGTGTGTGTGTAGTTGTGTACCTGTGTGTGTGTGTGTACCTTTCTGTGTGATACGTTGGCTCTGCCGTCGCACTCCAGCATTCCTCAGGAACCTCCACTCTCTCTCCTTCCTCACCTGACTCTCCACATCGTGCTCCTCTGGGATCTAATGATGTAACAATGGGCTTTAGACCACGCCCACAAGAGCAGTAGTAATCTGTCCTTTCTTCAATTTTTTTTCTCAGACACACACAAACACTGTCACACACGCACAGACACACACCGTCACACACGCACAGACACACACACACACGTATAGACACATACTCTTGCGCACACGCACAGACACGCACGCACAGACACACACACACAAACACACGCGCGCACACAAACACACACGCACGCAGACACACACAAACACACACGCACAGACACACAAAAACACACACACAGACACAAACACACATGCACGCACAGACACACACATGCATAGACACACACAAACAAACACACACGCACAGACACACACACACACACACACAGATGCACAGACACACACAAACACACACGCACGCACAGACACACAAAAACACACACACAGACACACAAACACACATGCACGCACAGACACACACACACAGATGCACAGACACACACAACCTATGAGATTGAGTTTGGCAATCACGCT
>NC_062522.1:33377424-33382424 GCF_022655615.1 Tachysurus fulvidraco | reverse complement strand
ATGATAATTATAATGAAATTAATAATGCCTAAAATTGTTTTTAAATTTTATCATTTTTTTTCTGTATATATTCTATTTTTTTTTAAAATTCAGATCAAAAAGTTTAAAAAAGATCACCATAATTATAGAAAGTGGGCGTGGCTAGTTGCAGCTCCGCCCTGACCGATAATAACTGTTACTCTGTAAAACTGGAGGTCTAACAATCCAGACACAAAGGGAGCGGGCTGTCAATCAAGTACTTCATCAGAATAATAGGCCACGCCCACAGGACTGCAATGTGCTTAATCATGATGTTATTCTTCTGGTCACAAAAACACACAGAACTGTGACCTGTCTGCACTACGGGGCAAAAACACACAGAACTGTGACCCGTCTGCACTACGGGGCAAAAACACACAGAACTGTGACCTGTCTGCACTACGGGGCAAAAACCACAGAACTGTGACCCGTCTGCACTACGGGGCAAAAACACACAGAACTGTGACCCGTCTGCACTACGGGGCAAAAACACACAGAACTGTGACCTGTCTGCACTACGGGGCAAAAACCACAGAACTGTGACCTGTCTGCACTACGGGGCAAAAACACACAGAACTGTGACCTGTCTGCACTACGGGGCAAAAACACACAGAACTGTGACCCGTCTGCACTACGGGGCAAAAACACACAGAACTGTGACCTGTCTGCACTACGGGGCAAAAACACACAGAACTGTGACCTGTCTGCACTACGGGGCAAAAACACACAGAACTGTGACCCGTCTGCACTACGGGGCAAAAACACACAGAACTGTGACCTGTCTGCACTACGGGGCAAAAACACACAGAACTGTGACCTGTCTGCACTACGGGGCAAAAACCACAGAACTGTGACCTGTCTGCACTACGGGGCAAAAACACACAGAACTGTGACCTGTCTGCACTACGGGGCAAAAACACACAGAACTGTGACCTGTCTGCACTACGGGGCAAAAACACACAGAACTGTGACCTGTCTGCACTACGGGGCAAAAACACACAGAACTGTGACCCGTCTGCACTACGGGGCAAAAACACACAGAACTCCCTGCACTTGAGCTCCAGGATAAAAATAATAAAATAATGCCCCGGTGTCCGGTGCAGGTCACAGTGCCAGGGCGGTGTATTAATAGAGCTCCGGACCACGTCAAAGCACTGACCGTAAACATTACCCAGCATGCACCGGGGGCAAGGGCGTGCCAGGGCTGTTCCCAAATACATCTAAAACACCCACAGAGAGAGAGGGGGGGGGGGACACGAAGAAAAGAGAGAGAGGAAAGAACAAACTGAGACAGAGAAAGAAGAAAGAAGAAAAGAGACAGACTGAGAGAGAGAGAGGGAGACACGAAAGAATAAACTGAGACAGAGAAAAAAGAACGAGAGAGAGAGAGAGAGAGAGAGAGAGAGACGAAAGGATAAACTGAGACAGAGAAAGAAGAAGAAGAAAGAGAGAGAGACAGAGAGAGAGAGAGAAAGATAGAATAAACTGAGACAGATAAAGAAGAAAAAAGAAAACAGACAGACTGAGAGAGAGGGAGGGAGAGAGAGAGAGAGAAGGAGGGAGTGGGAGGAATAAGAAGGAGGTCTGCCTGATTCTGACTGAGACCAAATGTTAGCATTACTCAATGTTTTGTGTGTGTGTGTGTGTGTGTGTGTGTGTGTGTGTGTGTGTGTGTGTGTGTGTGTGTGTGTGTGTGTGTTTTTGTGTGTGTGTGTGTGTGTAGGAGAAGTGTGAGAAAGGCAGCTGAGTTTTAAGACAAGCGTTAAAATAAAAAAGTCTTCGTCCATCTGGGAGGCAAACGGACGCTTAAACCCACACACACACACACACACACACACACACACACACACACACACACACACACACACACACACACTTATATAATGGACAAATGCAAGATATTAAGCAGTAAAAAACAATATAAATGAACACTACACATGGGCTGCATCCCAAACGGCACTAACACACTAGTGTTGTACATTATTGAGCATATGTGTGTGTGTGTGTGTGTGTGTGTGTGTGTGTGTGTGTGTGTGTGTGTGTGTGTGTGTGAGATTTGGATCTTTAGGTGAAGAGAACCCTCCTGGTGAGTCGGTGCACTTCTGCCTTTTCATCCCTCTGATTTTTGTCCTTATCACTTCGTGCTGTTTTCCTCACAATCTATATCGCTACGGTGACAGAGATGCATTGTGGGTAACGTAGTACGATGCCGTCAGCTCCGAGTTCAGCGCTCGACGGCCAACAAACGGCGGCACTTCAAAACTTTCCTCTCGTTTCAGAAAATGCCGAACGGGCAGAACTCGTCTCTCACCGCGGACATTTTCTCCTTTTATTCCCACCTTTTACGGCTCCCGCTAGGGCACTTCGCTCGAGCCCGGAACGCTGACTAAACACAAAACTACACTCCACAGCAGGGCGTGATACAAATCTCATCAAGTGCTCGTGTCGGCACTGCAAATCTCTACGTTAGAGTGCAGGAAAAAAAGAGAAATAAAACCGAGCCGGCGACACTAAAACTCTGGGGAAAGTGGGCGGGGCTTAGCGGGACAACAGCACACTTCATACCATAAGGTCAGGTGTCATGTATACAGTCTGAGACACAGCCCTGTTAGTGCGACACCTCTGACACTGGAGTAACGGATATGAACCTTGTCAGTGTCATTATACCTCGTTAGTGTAGTGTCATCCTCGTTAGTGTAGTGTCATTATACCTCGTGTCATTAATACCTCGTTAGTGTAGGGTCATTATACCTCGTTAGTGTACAGTGTCATTATACCTCGTTAGTGTAGTGTCATCCTCGTTAGTGTAGTGTCATTATACCTCGTGTCATTAATACCTCGTTAGTGTAGGGTCATTATACCTCGTTAGTGTACAGTGTCATTATACCTCGTTAGTGTAGTGTCATTATACCTCGTGTCATTAATACCTCGTTAGTGTAGTGTCATTATACCTCGTTAGTGTAGTGTCATTATACCTCGTGTCATTAATACCTTGTTAGTGTAGTGTCATTATGCCTCGTGTCATTAATACCTCGTTAGTGTAGTGTCATTATACCTCGTTAGTGTACAGTGTCATTATACCTCGTGTCATTATACCTCGTTAGTGTAGTGTCATTATACCTCGTGTCATTAATACCTCGTTAGTGTACAGTGTCATTATACCTCATGTCATTATACCTCGTTAGTGTAGTGTCATCCTCGTTAGTGTACAGTGTCATTATACCTCGTGTCATTAATACCTCGTTAGTGTACAGTGTCATTATACCTCGTGTCATTAATACCTCGTTAGTGTAGTGTCATTATACCTCGTTAGTGTACAGTGTCATTATACCTTGTGTCATTATACCTCGTTAGTGTACAGTGTCATTATACCTCGTGTCATTATACCTCGTTAGTGTACAGTGTCATTATACCTCGTGTCATTATACCTCGTTAGTGTACAGTGTCATTATACCTTGTGTCATTAATACCTCGGTGGTGTAGTGTCATTATACCTCGTTAGTGTACAGTGTCATTATACCTCGTTAGTGTACAGTGTCATTATACCTCGTGTCATTATACCTCGTTAGTGTACAGTGTCATTATACCTCGTGTCATTAATACCTCGTTAGTGTACAGTGTCATTATACCTCGTTAGTGTACAGTGTCATTATACCTCGTTAGTGCACAGTGTGATTATACCTCGTGTCATTATACCTCGTTAGTGTACAGTGTCATTATACCTCGTGTCATTAATACCTCGTTAGTGTACAGTGTCATTATACCTCGTTAGTGTAGTGCCATTATACCTCGTTAGTGTACAGTGTCATTATAACACACATATCCTTCATCATTTATCCCAGGATGCTGTACCTGTAGGACGATAGGGAGCTGCTCAGGTGGGTTTCTGTTCTCCACACCCATAGTGAGCCACACCTGAAACGCCGTGAGCTGCTCGGCAAAAAACGGACTGTGCTAAGGAGGCAAACACACACACACACACACACACACACACACACACACACACACACACACACACACAGGCGTTTGTTATTAGAGCTGCACACCTTTACACCGTTACACTGAAACACACAACAGTTATTACATTATTATTATTAATAATAAACGATGACGTTGTTACTTCACTAGAATGTACATTTCCTGAAGAAAATGTGAATGGTGCTCGCACGGGGCAAATCTCGGCACTCGGTTGCTAGGGTGTTTTACTGCAAGGGAGCTAACCAGCATGTCTGTACGATGTGATATGGCTTCTTTATTTTGTAATATTGTGCTGAGTGTTTTGATATGTCTCATGTCCATGTTGTGATGTCAGCCGTAAGCCCCGCCCCCCGTGTGAAAGTGGGCGTGTCAGGAACAGGAGCGTTGCAGGTCACTGGTGATGTAAGTGTTGTTATGAACGTGATGCTAAATGACGGACGTTGGCGTGGTGTCAGTGCGTCTCACCCTGAACGCTGTGCCCTCCTCTATGATGGTGGGAAGCTGAGAGAGACAAATATCCACGGCCAGGTCCCACGCCTGCCTGCAACACAACAACACAACACACAGACAAATCAGTGTGTGTGTAACTTAAAGTTGTGTAATAGCAATAAAAATGTGTGTCAGTCACTCAGGCTTGTGTGTGTGTGTGTGTGTGTGTGTGTGTGTTCTTACCACATGGCATGCATGTAGGTGGGAGGTAACCTGGGGCTGCTGACTGGAGTGCAGTTGTATGACCTCATGATCCTCTCAGCCAATAGGAAGTTACGGAACAGACTGGCGACCAACAGATCCTGACGAAAGAGTTTCTGAAAAAGATCTACAGACAGATACGAACTAAACACCTCGCATTTTATTACGGATAATTAACAGAAAATTCATTTCCACTTCACTGAAAATTCCACGTTGGGGTTTCTTTGGTTATTAAGCATTAAAAAGGAAAACAAATAAATTAAAGGTGCGGTCTCCGTCGTTTGTGAAACGCTTCAAAAAACCGAGTTTAAACA
>NC_062522.1:33369924-33372424 GCF_022655615.1 Tachysurus fulvidraco | reverse complement strand
CTCACACACACTCTCCCTCACACACACACTCACACACACACACACACACACTCACACACACACTCACACACACACACTCCCTCACAGTCCCACACACACACACACACTCACACACACACACACACTCACACACTCACACACACACACACACACACACACACACACACACACACACACACACACACACATTCTCACACACGTGTTCAGTACAGGAGGGAATGCCGGGGAGCCCTTTATAATTCATCATCCATCTCCGGGATGCCCCTGTTGCTTAGCAACCCTGTTCTGGCATTCTGAGCCTGTGCATCATCATCATCATCCCTACAGCTTGGCTTCGTCTCAAATCTCATCCTGTCAGTCAAACCAAACGAGGGCATTACGAGGGGAAATAAACGACTGGGTTGTGCGTCACAGAGGTTGGGTTCCGGTCCAAACCGGCCCACGGGAGTCGCCAAATCCACACGTCGTGACGAGATTTCATTTTGAGAGAATAAACCCTAGTCCTGCGTTTGGGACGCAGCCCGCATGTGAACCGCCTGAGAAAATGTTTATGTTTCTCCTGCAGGGAAAAAAACACGGAGGGTTCGAGTTGGAAAAGTTTCTCTGAAAGTGTGTGTGAGGCCAAAGAGAACTACGGGGACTGCTAACTTCATCTAACAGCATTTATTACTAACGTACGAGAGGTTATAACCATCGCTCTGTAACATGGGAGTGTGTCATGATGTAAAAGGAGCTCATGTAAATATCTGGGATGTGAAAGTGAAAAAAGAAAGAAAAGAACGACAGATTGAGAGACTTTCGTTTAAACAGATTGAGGATTTCACTCTCCGCGGGGTCTTAGTGATCTAACAGGGCAGAAATATCCATGTGGGATTCAGGGAAAGGAGTAAAGTGTGTGTGTGTGTGTGTGTGTGTGTGTGTGTGTGTGTGTGTGTGTGTGTGTGTGTGAGTGTGTGAGACTTCAGCAGGGTGAAGAGGTCGAGGGAAGCTTCACTTAATTCAAAAGAAACTTCAAATCCATCTGAAACAAACACTCAAAGACACACACACACACACACACACACACACACACACACAATCCCCTATTGCAGAACATCCATAAGGATGAGAGAGAGAGAGAGAGAGAGAGAGAGAGAGAGAGAGAGAGAGAGAGAGAGAGAGAGAGAGAGAGGTAGAAAGAGGGGGGAGATAGAGAGAGAGAGAGAGAGAGGTAGAAAGAAGGGGGAGATAGAGAGAGATAGAGAGAGAGAGAGAGAGAGAGAGAGAGAGAGAGAGAGAGAGGGAGAGAGAGAGAGATGATAAGAAATTCCTCACTTCTCAATCAGGTCCAGTGTGACTCCAGGCACCAGCTTGGCACTTTTCTGCATACAAAACCTGCAGAGAGAGAGACAGTGTGTGTTTCACCTCTATCTCACACACACACACACACACACACACACACACACACACACACACACACACACACACACACACACACACACACACAGACACACACAGACACACAGACACACACACACACACACACACACACACACACACACACACACAGACACAGACACAGACACACAGTTTTACCAGCGCAGAGCAATTTTGATGGGCGTGGTCAGGCAGGAGGTGAACAGGTCTGCAGGGAGGTCAGGGTTCATGGGCAGGAGCTCGTTAGCTTCACACGCTGCGAGCTGGATGCAGTTCTTCATGGAGGGAGGGAGGGGCATCTGAGCCAGAGGGTGGTTCGGGTTTATCGCCGCCACCTGCTGGGCAAAAGAGGTGTGGCTGTGAGTGTGAGTGTGTGTGTGTGTGTGTGTGTGTGTGTGTGTGTGTGTGTGTGTATGTGTGTGTGCGTGCGTGCGTGCGTGTGTATGTGTGCATGTGTGTGCACGCGTGTGTGTGTGTGTGTATGTGTGTGTGTGTGTGTGTGTGTGTGTGTGTGTGTGTGTGTGTGTGTGTGTGTGTGTGCACGCGCGTGTGTGTGTGTGTATGTACGCGCGCGCGCGTGTGTGTGTGTGTGTGTGTGTGTGTGTGTGTGTGTGTGTGTGTGTGTGTGTGTAAGTGAGATCAAATTGATTGGGATTTTTGTGGCTGCCGTTTTGAGATGTTTCAATTAAAACTGCTGAACTGAGAGAAGTGATGCTCGGATCTGATTGGTCAGAAGGTCAGTGTTGTTTGTGTATAACAGCATGGTGTATACACACAGATACACCACTGTTGCTATAGTAACAGCTCATACGCAGACACGCTATAAGACGGGTATGTGCGAGTCAGCACAACTGTGTACACACACACACACACACACACATGTGAATACGTACGCACACATACACTATATACACTATTGTTGCTATAGTAACAGCTCATACGCAGTAACGCGAGTCAGCACAACTGTGTACACACACACGCGCGCGTGAATACGTACGCACACATACACTATATACACTGATACACTATTGTTGCTATAGTAACAGCTCGTACGCAGTAATGCGAGTCAGCACAACTGTGTACA
>NC_062522.1:33362424-33364924 GCF_022655615.1 Tachysurus fulvidraco | reverse complement strand
TCTGAAACTTTCCCGATAAATAAATTAATAATAAGGAGAAGGGGAAAAAAGACAAGCAGAATGTGCCTGACCTCACCCTGTAAACTTTTCGTTTCGCCGTTGTCCGCCGCTCGTAACGAGAGATCGGATTTAGAAGCCGTCAGTCATAACGCTAAGCTGATCGGGCTAAAATCTTAAACAACTTTCTCCCATCTATAAATTAAACGACCTAATTCGCGTCTCTTTTCCTTAGCATAAAACGCTTACATTTAGCAAATAAGCCCCCGCCCCCAATAAAAAAAGAAGTGGGTAGCCTAGCTCGGTTAGATATCTCTTAGCACGCCACAGTGCAACCGAATCAGATCGTAAGTTTATAGCAAGCAAATTACGCGTCGAAGTGAACGGACGTGACTTCCGCCCCGTTCATAACATCCTCTATCGTTTCACCCCATGTCATCTTTTATACCCCCTCTAACTTATCTCTCTTCTTTCGCTCTTACCCTTTTTCCTTTTAATATCGGCTTTTTTTCCTATCCCCGATAAAGGGCGTCTCGTTCTGTGCTCTGGGAGTGAGTGTGGATATGAGATTAACACAGCTTAAAATGGACCGTTAATTAAATCAGAGCGCAGGATGAGACGAGCTCCCAGCGTGGAACCTGTTATTCGGAGGAGACATGGATGAGGAGATAAAACTTCCTTCCTGTTTTTTTGGTTTTTTGTTTTTTGTTTTTTTGTGTGTTGTGTGGTGTGTGTGTGTGTTGGTTTGGCGGCTTTCCCCGCCTCTCCTGCCCCTTTCTGTCCTTTGCCGTCCTCCTCCCGTCTCGCCCACCCTCCTTCCCCCCCCCTCTACCACCCCTTCACTTCACCACCCGGTCCCCTGTCTCCGCCCGAAGACCGATCGCACTCCGCACCGGCGGCGCTCGCCACAAAAATCCCTCTCATTCCTCTCACTTTCCTTTTCTTTCTCTTCTTTTCCTTTCCCCTTCCTTCTCCTCCCCTAGCTTCGTCCCTTTCTGTCCTCCCCTCCCTCTAACCTCCAGAAAACACCGAAGCCCCGAGCTCACACTCATACATTTCTTTCCCCCCGCACAGAAGACGCGGACTTTTACGCGAACCCGCGCTATAACGCCCGCATCAGGACACGATATTACGTGTAACATAATTTAAGAAAGCGAAAGATAAATATTTGACCGAAGCCTGAACATTTGCTTTTATGTAATACAATCGTACAGCGATAGTGAGAAGCGTTTACGACCTTAGGCATAGAAGTGCAATTTAAAGTTATTACTAGCGCTGCTGCGTTTATATACTCGCTCAACACGGCGAGTCTCACCACGTGGGCGGAAGGCTATTGAGGTGCGGCCTCCGATTTTTGAGAAATGCTTCAGAAAACGCGAGTCGAGCGTAATAATGACAAAATCACACAACGTCGTAGCCGATGAGCAGATGTGGGCGGGGCTTGTCGATATGGGCGGAGAGGAGAGTGTTCAGCGCAATGTGTGACGTTAGCAGAGGGAAGAAAGCGGTTTTTAACATAACTCGACATGGAGATAAAACAAGAGAGAGAGAGAAGACTACGCTAAGGACAGAGCAGAGTAGACGGATGTTGAATATAGGATTGTCGCACTGCACAATCTCCACCAAAAATAAAAGTACGATAGGAGAGAACTGAAGGAGCAGGAGTTGCCACATATCACAGGTTGGAGTTCCCGAGTCAATAACTCCTGAGCTAAACGCTGTTACTAAACACAAATAACACCTCTTTTCTATCGTAGTAATGTAGAGAGGCAGCTTACCACAACAAAAACAAAACAACCAAAACAAAACCGCGTTTTGTGTAGTAACAGCGTTTAGCTCAGAGTTATCGACTCGGGAAACTCGACCTGTGAAATATGTGCCGACTTTACACTTAGAAGAGTTAAGACGCCGAGCGCTGCTCTCTCTTCTCGATAGGTGAGTACACGTTGGTTTTGCTTTGTTACACAAACAGCAGAGAACTAATAGATTGATAGATATTTCCTTTGTCTTTACATTACAACAATCATTCTGCTTGTGTGCCATTTTTGGCTTGCTTGTGTGTTGTATATCTACACGATAGATCTGTAATCTTTGCTTCTTCCCTTCAGCTATGATACAGTCACGTTTCTTCTTTCTGTTAGTCACCTGGGTTACGTATGTCTGTAGTGGGGCGGAGCTACTATCGATACAGACGGTGGGACCCGTTTGGTGTAGGGCGTGTGTTTTGTTTTGTGATTTTAATATGAGTTGAGTTTTATAACACATTACTAGTCTTGTATGCAGTAGGGCGCTAGTGGTCAATAACACATCAGAGCGAGTTTGTTTTTCTTTTTCCTTTGTAAGACACAAGAGAGTTTCGGTAAAACAAACAAGTGTCGTCTCTGTTCCTTACTGTGTGTTACATCACGCAGATAAACACTTTTCAACCTGAGAAGTGGGGTCTCCCAGAAGACAAAAGATAATCATCAACAATATTCCATTTCCATGAGTCCAAATCACCACA
>NC_062522.1:33344371-33361924 GCF_022655615.1 Tachysurus fulvidraco | reverse complement strand
AGATCATATGATTACATCATTGCTGCAGACAGAACAGGTGTGTTTGTTTATTATGGGTCATAAAAGTGGGAATGAGAAGGATGAAGAGATGGACAGAATGACAAGATGAAAAAGTGAAAGAGGAGAACAGATAGATAGATAGATAGATAGATAGAGAGATAGAGAGAGAGAGAGAGAGAGAGAGAGAGAGAGCGAGCGAGAGCCTTGTACAGTACACAGTATGTACCTTGTTAAAGACCCAGATCTCTCCGTTGACGGTGGGACGGGGGACGCCGTGTCCGTTGTAGTGAAACAGGACGCGCTCCTCTTTAGCGTTCCTCCTCAGAGACGTACACAGCTTCTTCACCTCGTCCACAGTTGGGTCTAAACTCTGCTTATAGCGCGCCTGGTGGACGGAGGACAACATGACGCTTTACACAAACACACTGAACACTCTCATCTTCTGTAACATGGTGATGTTAATCATTAAAGACCATTAAAGGTTCTCTCAGAAGGATAAAGCAACGATCCCATTACTGTGATGGGGTTCTGTAAGAATAGTGAAAATCAACAACAACAACAACAACAACAACAACAACAGAAAAAACTATTTATCACAACATTAGCTTTAATAATCACATCACTCTGATCATGAGAATTAACACGAATGTCCCTCTTAAGAGGCGTCCTCACGTTGCCTAGCAACAGCACTCTCATCACATCAGAACACCAGAACGTCAGGATTAATGAGAAGGAGAGACGAACTCCATAAGTCGTGTTCCCCGGAAAGAAAACGAGGGAGAGGGACCGAGAGGTGTGTGTGTGTGTGTGTGTGTGTGTGTGTGTGTGTGTGTGTGTGTGTGTGTGTGTGCGTGAGAGAGAGAGAGAGAAAGTTTTGATATAAATAAAGTGATAATGTAAATATTTGAAGTGACATCACGATGTTAGCGAGCGAGACTTTTTTATTTCGGGAGGTTTGAGAATAGAAACGTGTCGATATGTTTTCAGTCAGAGAAACAAACATCTCCAGGAAGCTGTAGGATAATAACACAGACAGACGAGTGTGAGTGTTCTTCCAGAAGCACTTAGCGAGAGAGAGAGAGTGTGTGTGTGTGTGTGTGTGTGTGTGTACTCTGGTCGGTCGGTGATGGACACAGAGACAGCAGAAGCAGTAGATGTTCAACATCCAGACAATAATCGATGGAATGACTTTTACCAGCTCGGTGATTCACTTCCTGTGTGTTTGTTCGTTCTTTAATCTGTTCGTCCCAAATGCCAAATGATGAACTCTGAAACTTTCCCGATAAATAAATTAATAATAAGTGAGAGGGAAAAAAAGACAAGCAGAAGGTCATGACCTCCCGCGGTAACGTTCGCCGTTGTCGCCGATCGTACGAGAGGATCGGATTAGCCGTCAGTCAGACGCTAGCGATCGGGATAAAATCTGTAAAAACTTTCTCCAGCGATAAATTAAACGACCTAATTAGCGTTCTCTTTTCTTAGCATAAAACGCTACATTTAGCAAGCCCCGCCCCCAATAAAAAAAGAAGTGGTAGCTAGCTCTGTTAGCTAATCTTATCACGCACAGTGCAACCGAATCAGATCGTAAGTTTATAGCAAGCAAATCGGCGATCGAAGTGAACGGACGTGACTCCGCCCCTTCATCCGTGATCGTGTAACACACGATGGCATCTGTTAGAACGCGACTCGCGATCGTCTTACGCTGACGGGTTACGTTAATCGGCTGTGTTCCGATCCCGATGAAGGGCGTCTCGTTCTGTGCTCTGGGAGTGAGTGTGGAATATGAGATTAACACGAGCTTAAATGGAGCCGTTATTAAATCAGAGCGCAGGATGAGACGAGCTCCAGCGTGGAACCTGTTATTCGAGAGGAGACGATGGATGAGGAGATAACTTCCTCAGGTTGTGTGTGTGTGTGTGTGTGTGTGTGTGTGTGTGTGTGTGTGTGTGTGTGTGTGTGTGTGTGGAGGCTTTACATAGATCTGCAGTCTCCCAAAAGACTTCACACCCTCTCATGCAGGTATCACCTCACAAAATCCCTCATTCCTCTCACTTTCTTTTCTTTTCTCTCCTCCCTGAGCTCGTCCCTTTCTCCTCGGAACCTTCCAGAAACACCGAGAAGCCCCGAGCTCACACTCATACATTTCTTTCCCCCCGCACAGAGACGGCGGACGTTTACGCGAACCGCGGCTATACGCCCGCATCAGGAAGACGATATTACGTGTAAATAATTTAAGAAAGCAGAAAGATTAAATATTCATGACCGAAGCCTGACATTTGCTTTTATGTAATACATTACAGCGATACTGAGAACGTTTACGACTTGATAGAAGTGCAATTTAAAGTTTATTACTAGCGCTGCGTTTTAATACTCGCTCAACACCCGAGTCTCACACGTGGGGCGGAAGGCTTTAAAGGTGCGGCCTCCGATTTTTGAGAAATGCTTCAGAAAACCGAGTCGGAGCGAATAATGAACAAAAATCAAAACAAACGTGTAGCCGATGAGCAGAAAGGGGCGGGGCTTGTCGATATGGGCGGAGAGAGTGTTCAGTGCGCGTGTGTGACATTAGCAGGAAGCGGTTTTAACATCGACATGGAGGATAAAAACAAAGAAAAAGAGAAGAAAGACTTACGATAAGGACAAGAAGTAGGACGTGTTAATATAGGATCAGCTTTCCAGCGCTGGAGAGAACTGAAGGAGCAGGAAGTCGGCCACATATTCACAGGTTGGAGTTTCCCGAGTCAATAACTCCTGAGCTAAACGCTGTTACTACACAAATAACACCTCTTTTCTATCGTAGTAATGTAGAGAGGCAGCTACAACCGCGTTTTGTGTAGTAACAGCGTTTAGCTCAGGAGTTATCGACTCGGGAAACTCCGACCTGTGAATATGTGGCCGACTTTACTTAAGACGCCGAGGCGCTTTTTTCCTTCTCGATAGGTGAGTAACGTTGGTTTTGCTTTGTTACACAGAACTAATATATGCCTTTGTCCTTTACATCATTATGCTTGTGTGGCATTTTTGCTTGTTTGTTTATATACAATCGTATTGTTCTTCCCTTCAGCTATGATAAAGACACGTTTCTTTCTGTTAGTCGTCCGGGTTACGTATGTATGTGTGGGCGGAGCTATCGACACAGGGGTGGGACCCGTTTGGGTTAGGGGCGTGTTTGTTTTGGTGATTTTATATGAGTTGAGTTTTATAAACATTACTAGTCTTGTATGCAGTTGGCTTTAGTCAATAACCATCAGCGAGTTTGTTTTTCTTTTAAGACACAAAGAGAGTTTCGGTAAAAACAAACAAGTCGTCTCTGTTCTTACTGTGTGTGACATCACTGCAGATAAACACTGAGAAGTCTCACAGAAGGAAAAAAGATAAGCATACAATAGTCCATGAGTCAAATCACCACACACACACACACACACACACACACACACACACACACACGCACACACGCACACACACATCCACGACATCCACCACTCACACCACACGCACTACCACAACACACACTACACCACCACACACACACACACACACACACGCACACACGCACACACACACAGGGACACGCGTGCACACACGGACACACACACACATACACAGACACACGCACACATATGCACACACACCAGGTTTATTGTGATTGTAAGGGAGTGAGAAAAAGTTGCTGGTTTCCATGGTAACAAGGCACTACAGATTTAACACTCTTTTCTCTGGAGCTGATAGTGTACAAGGAGAGAGAGAGGGAGAGAGAGAGAGACAGAAAGAGAGAGGGGGAGAGAGAGAGCGAAAAAGAGAGGGGGGGGAGAGAAAAAAAGAGAGAGAGAAAGAGAGGGAGAAAGAGAGAGAGAGAGAGAGAGAGAGAGAGAGAGAGAGAGAGAGAGAGAGAGAGTTTTACAAAGTTTCCTCACACAACAGTACCTGACCTCAGAGACGGAACAGAAACAGGAACGTTATAAATTAAATAAAGGAAACATCACATTAACACAGAATTCCCAACACAGTTCCCAACACCCTGGCATTCCCAACACTCCAGCATTCCCAATACTCCGGCTTTCCAAACACTCCGTCATTCCCAACACCCCGTGTTCCCAACACTCCGGCGTTCCCTACACTCCGGCGTTCCCAACACTCCGGCATTCCAAACACTCCGGCGTTCCCAACACTCCGGCATTCCAAACACTCCGGCATTCCCAACACTCCGGCATTCCCAACACTCCGGCGTTCCCAACACTCCGGCGTTCCCAACACTCCGGCGTTCCCAACACTCCGCCGTTCCCAACACTCCGCCGTTCCCAACACTCCGCCATTCCCAACACTCCGCCATTCCCAACACCCCGTGTTCCCAATACTTCAGTACCGCAGATTTTCACACTAAAAATATTTTCGCACTAAAAATGGATTTAAACACTAAACATTTCTCCTTGTCATCAAATACAGACTGGATTTTATAGACATTTATACAGTATATATTCTGTGCGTGTGTGTGTGTGTGTGTGTGTGTGTGTGTGTGTGTGTGTGTGTGTGTGTGTGTGTGTGTGTGTGTGTGTGTGTGTGTGAGAACAGCAGGAGAAGAGGTGAGATGTCTCTGCCTCGGCTTTTACTCTGCCCTACATCTTACTGCAGTCTGTTGCTTGCTTACACACACACACACACACACACACACACACACACACACACACACACACACACACACACACACACAGTCAATAGCAGCAGGACAGTGCATGTGTGCGTGCGTGTGTGCGTGTGTGTGTGTGTGTGACTAAGTGCAAGTATTATGTAACTGGTTGCAGAATGAAGAGGACTTGTGTCAGTCAGTGCACACACACACACACACACACACACACACACACACACACACACACACACACACACACACACACACACACACACACACACTCCTCTAGTCTCATTGTCTTACACACACACTCCTTATGTGCAGATGATTATATAAACCTCCCGCAGGACGGCTGTTTCTCTCACTGTGTATGAAATGTGAATAAAGTTTGTTCACATCATGCTAACAGTCTTTCTCTATCTCTCTATCACTCTCTCTTCATCAGTCTCTCACTCTCTCTCTCTTAATCACTCTCTATCACTCTCTCTTCATCAGTCTCTCACTCTCTCTCTCTTAATCACTCTCTCTCTCTCTCACTCTTCATCAGTCTCTCTCACTCTCCATTACTCTCTCTCTCTCTCTCTCTCTCTCTCTCTCTCTCCATCAGTCTTCTTTCTCTCTCTCTCTCCATCACTCTCTCTCTCTCCGTCTCTCTCTCTCACTCTCTCTCCTCCAGTCTCACTCTCTCCCCATCACACAGCTAATTATCAGTGATCACCACCTGGGATCTGATCTAAACCCTTATGTTTGTACATCTGACCCCTTCAGGTGACTCCACATTTTACAGCTAGTTATTAAAAACTTCCTGAGGTCAGTTTTAGAGGGTTTTTATTTAGATATAGTTTTTATCTAGCTAGTAATTTGAGCTGCACCTAAAACCTTATTATAGTGAATATTATAAAGATACATTTAATTCTGCTGGATAAAAAGTTGGAGAAGATTCTAATCTGAACGGAGAAGGGATTAAACAAACAAACAAACAAACAAACAAACAAACAAACAAACAAACAAACAAACAAATCAATCCCAGACACAATGTGAGGGGAAAAAGCTAGGAAAGGGAACGATGGGTAATATGAGTCAAGAACGGGAAGTGTGTGTCGTGTCAGGATGAGTGTGGGCTTACACACACACACACACACACACACACACACACACACACACACACACACACACACACACACACACACACACTTATTTATAGAACATGTTAGTGATAAATGAGAGTCCAGAAATGCATCTGTTCAAAAATATCACCACTGCGATAGTATGTCCTCTATTTACGCGTGTGTGTGTGTGTGTGTGTGTGTGTGTGTGTGTGTGTGTGTGTGCATGCGTGTGTGTGTGTGTACTGATCCAATCTGATGGTATAAATAACATATGGAATGTCAGATACATCATTTATAACCTGATCAATGGTGGAGTAAAGAAACAAGCCCTGCTTCTGTGTTCAGTCGATAAAAACACACTTTACTTCACTTAGATATCAGAGATGAAGCTTCTGATGGTCTGCGAGATGCCAGAAGTCCCTCCGGAGTGAGACATAAACCTGACACATGACGTATCACCTCGGATCAGCTGGGAACAGACCTGACCACTCGGACCTTCTACACGGAGAACAGACGGACGCTTCGCGTACACGCGGTTTAGCTGCGTTTCAGTATTTAGCCTTATTTTACACGATATAATATAATATATAATATAATATCTCTCACTCACTCCGTGCCCAGCAACAATACTCAGGTAGGCTGAGGCATTGACACGAGGCTCAATTGGTACTGATGGGCCCAAAGTGTGCCAAGAAAATATCCCCCCTACATAATATAATATAATATAATAATATTTAATTATAATAAAATATAATATAATAATATATAATATAATATATCATAATATAATAAAATAGAATATATAATATAAAATATAACTCATTTCTACCGCTTTACTGAACTACTCGGGTCACGGGGAGCCTGTGCCTATATATAAAATATAATATATAATAAAATGTAATTAATATATAATATTACATAATATAATATAATATATAACATAATCTAATAAAATATAATAAATAATTATAATAAAATATAATATAATAAAATACTATATAATATAATAAAATATAATAAAATATAATAATATAATATAATATAATAATATAATAATAAAATATAATAATATAATAGTTCACACTCTGTAATTTTAGCTTAGCGTAATTAGACTGTTAATAACGATCGAATAAACAGAAGAAGTAAATAATATTAAAATAAAAAAAAGAATGAAATAAAAAAATAATTCCAAATCTAAGTGAATTTATTAAATGTTTGTGATTTAACAAAGAAACACAAGCTTGTAAGTAGAAAATAAATATATAGCGATAAACTCGACGGTTCAAATAAATAAAAGGTTTTTTAAATTGATTTTCCTTTTAATAAATGTTTTGTGTAAAAGCATTATTACACACACACACACACACACACACACACACACACACACACACACACACACACACACACCGCATCGATACCGAAGCGAACGTTTCTACCTTTCGGTCTAACTTTTGCTCCTCCGACAAACTGGCAGCTTTTACGCGGCGAGGTCTGGAGTTTACGGCCTTGACAGAACAAATCTCCTGTTTTCTGAAAGAATTTCTGGTAGACAGGAAGCCGTGATGTGAGAAACAAATAAGTCTGGAAACCAAACGCTCTATTGAGGCTTTCCTCAGAAACCTGACACTAAACACATTACAGAACGACCTTGAGACTGAAGTGCTGAGGAGAAAAAATAATAAACAACACCGCCGACAAACTGCGGACCGCCGCGGACAGACAGACGGACCGCCCGCACGCCGACGTCCTGATTGCATTACGACGTGGAAACGATATAAAAGCTGGCGTTTTTGGAGCAGAGGCATGAAAGGGCACTTAGATTAAAGTCACTTTATTTTCATAATAAAGTGCTCGATGGATTTCGTCTCAGAAGGATCGACTTGTTTCGTTTGACTTTATGGGATTCAACAGAGAACACGTTTGTGCTTCAGATCACAACAACATCCGAGTGCAGAACATCTGCAGTAACCGTAAACATCCCAGACACCGGCGTGTCTTCACCGTGTACACGTCCTCCTTCACCTTCGTTCTGCTTTAGTGGGCGTGGCCAGGCGTCACATGACCGTGATGTACTGATGCCAGGAACCGGATAAAGAGCCGTATTAAAACGCTCTGTTTCTTCTTCTGTGTTCTGAAACATCACCTGGAATTATTAAAGCTGCTGAGATTCTACAGATGATCTGCGAGAAGAATCGGTGAGAAACTGTGGATCAGGACACAGAGGTGATGATGGAACAACCGCACTGTCTCCAATCAACACCTGTCAGACACACACACGCGCATGCACACACAGACACACGCGCGCGCACACACACGGGCACACACACTGGCACACACACACAGACACACGCGCGTGCACACACACATGGGCGCACACATACACACAGACACACACGCGCGCACACACACAAGGGCACACACACACACACAGACACACATGCGCACGCACACACACAGACACACACGCGCGCACACACACCTGCACAATGACATCATCGTCTGTCACTTGCGACAGTGCGAGCAGAAGCACACTGACATGTAATAAAACACATTCTGAAGCGAACCACTGAAAAAAAAAACTGCTCGGGGAAACAGTAGGATCTGGTTTCAGTGACGTCTCAAATCTCAAATACACCGTACACCTCCATCTTTCCATCCATCCATCAGTTTTTCCTCCATCTCACTTCACTTTCATGCTTTGATCAATCTTTATTTGTTCTTCCAACTGACCAACTGTGCATCGTCTTTCTTCTGCTCAAACATCTATCCATCTGTTCATCCGTTCACTGATTCATCTCGCAATGCTTCTATCCCTCTCATCCTACCTCCATCCCAGCCAGCTGTCCATCCATCCACCCATCCTCTTCCTTCTTTTCTCCATCCGCCCATCTCTGAGTCGCTTCTCTATCTGTTCACTTTATATTTGTCTTTTCAATCTATCTAACCATCCCTCCATTCATCAATCAATTAATCCATGCACTGCCCCATGCATCTATCCTTTTATCCCTCAATCAATCAATCAAACAAACTGCATCTCTATCTATTCACTTCTCCACCCATCCCACAGTCTATTCATCACTCCATCCCGATGTTTCCGACATCAAACCCGTGAGCAGTGCGTCATCTTTACTGCCAAGGCAAAGAATAAAGATTTTATCAGTTCTTAATCATCCCTCTATCCCTCACTCTATCCCTCACTCTCACACTTTCTTTCATCTCCATGGCGAGTTCAACATCCTTCATCTCTCCGTCTGTCTAAACCTTTATCCTGAGCTCAATGCACAAAATAATTACTGCGCATTAATGAAGTCTATAGGACAATGTGAGAGGGGGGGGGGAGAGAAAGAGAGAGGAAGGGATAGAGAGAGAGAGAAAGAGAGAGAGAGAGAGGGAGGGATAGAAAGCGAGAGAAAGAGAAAGAGAGGGAGAGAGAGAGAGGGGGAGAGATAGAGAGAGACAGACAGAGAGAGTGTTTAACCAGTGAGATGAGTGGTATAGGAAATGGAAGCAAAAGAGAGAGAGAGAGGGAGAGAGAGAGAGAGAGAGAGTGTTTAACCAGTGAGATGAGTGGTATAGGAAATGGAAGCAAAAGAGAGAGATGAAAGAAAGAGAGATTATGAGAAATTCTCTCCTGTTCTCTACATAAGCCTTAATTATGAGAGAAATTTCCCTCCATCGTCACTTCTGTATGACCTTCTAGTGTGTGTGTGTGTGTGTGTGTGTGTGTGTGTGTGTGTGTGTGTGTGAGTGTAAAAACACTTTGGGGTTCCAGTGTGTATGTGTGTGAGTGTGAGTGTGTGTGTGTGTGTGTGTGTGTGTGTGTGTGTGTGTGTGTGTGTGTGTGTGTGAGTGTAAAAACACTTTGGGGTTCCAGTGTGTGTGTGTGTGTGTGTGTGTGTGTGTGTGTGTGTGTGTGTGTGTGTGTGTGTGTGAGTGTAAAAACACTTTGGGGTTCCAGTTACTGCAGGTTTAAGGCAGCTCCATACTGACTTACAGCTATTACCATTTTACTGCCTTCAATTAAAGGCAACAGAACAAAAATAATAAAGTCTTACAGAAAGCACGAGGATATTAAAATGTTCCTCAGCTCACGCTGGGCCTCGTCCTGGGCCTCGTCCTGGGCCTCGTCCTGGGCCTCGTCCTGGGCCTCGTCCTGGGCCTCGTCCTGGACCTCGTCCTGCCTTCTTTTCAAATAAATCCTCATGGTGTCCTTTTCTATTTAATCATCTCAAACACAGCCTGGTGAAGCTGAGGAACATGCTGAAGAGTCGCAGAGTGGCTCAGGGTGAGCATCAGCAGAGGAGGGGGGAGAGAGGAGAGGAGAGAGGAGGAGGAGAGGAGAGGAGAGAGGAGAGAGGAGGAGAGGAGAGAGAGGAGAGGAAGGGAGGAGGAGAGGAGAGCAAAGGAAAGAGGAGGAGAGAGGAGGAGAGGAGAGGAGGAGAGAGGGGAGAGAGGAGAGGAAGGGAGGAGGAGAGCAAAGGAAAGAGGAGGAGAGAGGAGGAGAGGAGAGGAGGAGAGAGGAGAGGGGGAGAGAGGAGAGGAAGGGAGGGGAGGGGAGAGGAAAGGAGAGAGGAGGAGAGAGGAGAGGGGGGAGAGAGGAGAGGAAAGGAGGGCAGAGGAGAGGAGAGGAAAGAAGAGGAGAGAAGAGGAGGAGAGGAGAGAAGAGGAGAGGAGAGAAGAGGGGAGAAGAGAAGAGTGAGGACAGGACGGCAGCTAAAAGTGCTCCCAGGTCCAGTTGGACGTCAGTGAGGACATTTTACAGCTACAGTTTCCATGTTGAGGTTTTTTTTATTCACCCAAAACAAAAGTGACTTAAACACAAAGCAGAAATGATTTAAATAAATAATTAAAACACTTCCTACATGTTGGGGACAAACCAGTGTGTGAGATGAAGACCATGTCCTTATTGTCCCAGCACAAAGTGTCCTAAAGTCCTTATTATTACTTTATAATGCAGTAATGATACAGATTTATGTAGGTAATATTTCTGTGTAAACCACAGCGAGGTCCTGCTCAGGTTACAGCTCCAACACCGGAGACTCCGTCACTCATCTCATCTCCGTCACTCATCTGATCTCCGTCACTCATCTCATCTCCGTCACTCATCTGATCTCCGTCACTCATCTCATCTCCGTCACTCATCTGATCTCCGTCACTCATCTGATCTCCGTCACTCATCTCATCTCCGTCACTCATCCGATCTCCGTCACTCATCCGATCTCCGTCACTCATCCGATCTCCGTCACTCATCCGATCTCCGTCACTCATCCCATCTCCGTCACTCATCCCATCTCCGTCACTCATCTCATCTCCGTCACTCATCTCATCTCCGTCACTCATCTCATCTCCGTCACTCATCTCATCTCCGTCACTCATCCGATCTCCGTCCACTCATCTCATCTCCGTCACTGCATCCGATCTCCGTCACTCATACCGATCTCCCGTCACTCATATCATTCCGATCTCCGTCACTCATACCGATCTCCCGTTCACATCATCTCATTCTCCGTCACTCATCCGATCTCCGTCACTCATCCGATCTCCGTCACTCATCTCATCTCCGTCACTCATCTCATCTCCGTCACTCATCCGATCTCCGTCACTCATCCGATCTCCGTCACTCATCTCATCTCCGTCACTCATCTCATCTCCATCACTCATCCGATCTCCGTCACTCATCTCATCTCCGTCACTCATCTCATCTCCGTCACTCATCTCATCTCCGTCACTCATCTCATCTCCGTCACTCATCTCATCTCCGTCACTCATCTCATCTCCGTCACTCATCCGATCTCCGTCACTCATCTCATCTCCGTCACTCATCCGATCTCCGTCACTCATCTCATCTCCGTCACTCATCTCATCTCCGTCACTCATCTCATCTCCGTCACTCATCTCATCTCCGTCACTCATCCGATCTCCGTCACTCATCTCATCTCCGTCACTCATCTCATCTCCGTCACTCATCCGATCTCCGTCACTCATCCGATCTCCGTCACTCATCCGATCTCCGTCACTCATCTCATCTCCGTCACTCATCCGATCTCCGTCACTCATCCGATCTCCGTCACTCATCTCATCTCCGTCACTCATCCGATCTCCGTCACTCATCCGATCTCTGTCACTCATCCGATCTCCGTCACTCATCTGATCTCCGTCACTCATCTCATCTCCGTCACTCATCTCATCTCCGTCACTCATCTCATCTCCGTCACTCATCTGATCACAAACTTCTCCTTCTGAGTTCACAAGTTTACAAGCGGCGATTTTTTCAATCCGTTTTTGTAAACGAGCGGTTACTATAGAAACGCTAACTTATAGGAACACAGGAAGAACGAAGGGAAAACGTATGTTGTGTATTATTTATTTATTTATTTATTTGTTAGTTAGGATTGGACAGAAGTGACAGAGACGTTTGTCCTGTGTTGGATCACGACTCTGCTGCGGTTAGAGAAAAGACGCCGATTCGTCATCATCCATCTCATTAACACCAACCTGCTTAATGCCATCACTCCACTCCGATTTGTTCAGTAAATGTCAGAAACAGCACTGCAGTGTGTGTGTGTGTGTGTGTGTGTGGCTGATTTTCCAGCGTGTGTGTGTGTGTGTGTGTGTGTGTGTGTGTGGGGCTGATTTTCCGGCGTGTGTGTGTGTGTGTGGGGCTCATTTTTCTCATGTGTGTGTGCATGTGTGCGTATGAGTGTGTATATGTATGTGTGTGTGCGCATGCATGTGTGTGTGTGTGTGTATATGTGTGTGTGTGTGTGGGGCTGATTTTCCGGCGTGTGTGTGTGTGTGTGTGTGTGGGGCTCATTTTTCTCATGTGTGTGTGCATGTGTGCGTATGTGTGTGTATATGTATGTGTGTGTGCGCGTGCATGTGTGTGTGTATATGTGTGTGTGTGTGTGTGTGTGTGTATGTGTGTATATATGTGTGTGTGTGTATGAATATGTATGTGTGTGTGTATGTATATATGTGTGTGTGTGTGTGTGTGTATGTATGTGTGTGTGTGCGTATGTATGTATATACGTGTGTGTGTGTGTATGTATATATGTGTGTGTGTGTGTGTGTGTGTGTGTGTGTGTGTGTGTGTGTGTGTGTGTGTGTGTGTGTGTGTGTGTGTGTGTGTGTGTGTGTGTGTGTATATGTGTGTGTGTGTGTATATGTGTGTGTGTGTGTGTGCCTGATCTTCCTCCCATACACTTCAGTAAAGACAGCAGCGTGTACTTCGTCTCACCATCCTGCACAATAAGCTTCCTCCCTCCTATCGGTTCCATCTTCTCATCCTGCTTCCTTTCACATCCTCCTGAACTTTCCCTCCATCCTCCTCTCTCCATCCTCCTCTCTCCATCCTCCTCTCTCCATCCTCCTCTCTCCATCCTGCTCTCTCCATCCTCCTCTCTCCATCCTCCTCTCTCCATCCTGCTCTCTCCATCCTGCTCTCTCCATCCTCCTCTCTCCATCCTCCTCTCTCCATCCTGCTCTCTCCATCCTCCTCTCTCCACCATGTATCATTAACCTCTACACATGAACAGTTAAAGCTTCACGGTGTTGTCTGGACACTACGTACGCTGGACGGCACTGTTTTTGTGTCTTGTCTTTTGTCCCACATTGTCCTGTCTGTCTTGTTTGTCGTGTCCTGCACTGTGTACACAGCTCTTTATGGTGTAATGACAATAAAAGCTTCACCAAATCATCTGAGCGCTGATGAAGCTCCACTAAAGCAGACGAGGAGCTCCACTCTGAACACCGTGAACTTCCTCACTGATGTAAGACATCTTCCTCTTTTCCTTCGCTGACATATGGACAGATCACTAAAAGGTCACATGATAAAAACGATGGATGATCGTCAGGAGATTCTGCAGGTGATGAGTAACACCACGCACCGAGAGGCGGAACTTTTATTTAAAACGTTAAGACCACTGATAGAATTGCTAAAGAAAGAAAAGAAGGACGTGCGGCGGTCTCTCTGTCCTTCTGTAGATTTCCTGTCCCGAGTCTTTAGAGCACTCACAGGACCATTAGTGAGAGAAGGCTGTGTGACGAGTGGACACACTAATGGGCATCAGTGCAGGGGTGAGGACCCAGCCACAACACACAGCTCAGTCAGAGATGAGCTCGTCAGTGCTGAGCGGATCGGACCAATCAGAAGAGTCTCTCACTCTGTCCCTCGCTCTCTCAGTCCCTCACTCTCTCAGTCCCTCACTCTCCCTGTCCCTCGCTCTCCCTGTCCCTCGTTCTCTCTGTCCCTCGTTCTCTCCGTCCCTCGTTCTCTCCGTCCCTCGCTCTCTCCGTCCCTCGCTCTCTCCGTCCCTCGCTCTCTCTGTCCCTCGCTCTCTGTCCCTCGCTCCTTGCCAAAGAAAGAGAGTTTTTAGGTTTTAGGCTAATGTTGCTAACTTGCTAAGTAAAAACATTAACTCAAAGGTCTGATTTTTTTTATAATAAATAAATAAATAATCAGGACATATAAAATCCTTCCTGTCACTGGTTCTCTATCCCTCTTCTTCACTCCTCCTCTCACGCTGCCCCCCCCCCCCCCCGGAGGTGAGCTCTGATCAGTGAAATATAACAGCAGAACTGAGATTATTAATAATTCATATCGACTATTTCACCAGAGGAGAAGAAAAAAAAGGCCACAGGGCTTTTAAACACCTAGTGTGTATCTGTAAAGTCCACCGCTTCCCACCTGCTGCATCTGTGTGTGTGTGTGTGTGTGTGTGTGTGTGTGTGTGTGTGTGTGTGTGTGTGTGTGTGTGAGTCCAATCTGCAGTGTGCTTTTAATTCCTGACAGTAACCCGAGATCTTTATTCCTCCTCTTCCTCTTCCTCCTGATTGTGTCCCAGTGAAGCAGAAAGCTGTGGGATTTAAACTCAGCTCTGTTCATCTGTGTGTCCGGATCTGATTTGGTTCTCAGCTCTAAGTCACTGTAAAAGCGTCTGATCAATAATTCATGGTAAATCTGTTGTTTTTCCTGAAAGCTGGACGAGAATTTAAACTATTTATTGTTGTGTTTGTAGCGAGCTGTCAAGCAAGAGCCAGAAAAATGTTCCTTATTAATGCTGAGCAGTGAAACAGCTCCATGGAGCTGCTAATGCACTTACTGTCACTGCCAACATCACTGCAGTACAGTCACTGCAGGGACACGCCCACAACACAGAGACACGCCCACAACACAGAGACACGCCCACAACACAGAGACACGCCCACAACTCTGAGACATGCCCACAACACAGAGACACGCCCACAACACAGAGACACCCATGAGAAAGACACACACAACACAGAGACACATTATCACACCCACAACACAGACACGCCCACAACACAGAGACACGCCCATGAGACAGACACACCCATGAGACAGTGACACACACAACATAGACACGCCCACAACACAGACATGCTTATAAAACAGAGAAAAGCCCACAACACAGAGACACACCCATTAGACAGAGACACACCCACAACACAGAGACAGTGATACACACACAACATAGAGGCACACTATCACAGAGACAAGCCCACAACACAGACACGCCCACAAGACAGAGACATGCCCACGAGACACGCCCATGAGACAAAGTCATGCCCACAAGACAGAGACACGCCCACGAGACAGAGACACACCCACGAGACAGAGACACACCCACGAGACAGAGACACACCCACGAGACAGAGAAAGTTATTATCGGGTTCTTACTCATATCTAGAAGCTGTTTAACATCCTAGTCCCTGGTTAACTCTGTGTGTTCTTCTAGGGGTCTTCAGTTGTTCATTGGGTAAATAAGAGCTTTATAAATAGGGGTCATTTGGAGCCCTGTCAGGTTAATAAACACTAATTTAGGTTCTTCATAACATTTAAACTGCAGCAGCTTTTAACTGTGGACAGTTCTTAAGTAAAACCGTTCCAGAATATTACACACAAATAAAGAAATATGTTGAGCGTGGAGACGTGCTGCACGTGCAGGAGGATCGAACGCTGCAATGTTCAATAACAGTGAAAATGTCAGACAAGCAGCTGGTACACAAGAGGGTAAAGAGCAAAAAGGGGAAAGGAAAAGAAATGTCAATGTACCATCAGTTTAGCAAAACAAGTCTGAGCTCAAGGGACTGCAGTGTGAGAGTGTGTGTGTGTGTGTGTGTGTGGGGTGTGAGTGTGTGTGTGTGTGTGTGTGTGAGTGTGTGTGTGTGTGTGTGTGTGTGTGTAGCAGCTCAGATAAAGTAAAATTACCTGCAACATTTTACACCAAAAACAATACAGTTAATGATATGAAGCATAAAGCAATTCTGAACTACTAATATGATTCGGTTCAGCACCGATATGATTCAATTCAACAATATGATTCAGTTTAGCACCGATATGATTCAATTCAACAATATGATTCAGTTTAGCACCGATATGATTCAATTCAACAATATGATTCAGTTTAGCACCGATATGATTCAATTCAACAATATGATTCAGTTTAGCACCGATATGATTCAATTCAACAATACTATTCAGTTCAGTAACGATACGAGTCCGTTCATCAAAGCTATGATTCATTTCAACAATGATATGAATCAGTTAATCACCAATATGAATCAGTTCAACACCGATATGATTCAAATCATCACTGATATGATTCAGTTCAACAACGATATGATTCAGTTTAGCACCTATATGATTCAGTTTAGCACCAATATGATTCAGTTTAGCACCGATATGATTCAATATAATTCATAACAGATATGATTCATCACCAATATGATAAAATTAATCAAAGATATGATTCAGTTAATTACTGATAAGATTCGGTTCATCACTGAATACTTTTCTGTATAATAAACCGTATAATAAAATGAAATCAGCAACCACATATTTTGATAACTTGAAATTAAAAGTTACACATAACTATTTAAATTTCATTTAATATCTCACCATCTTACCTTATCATGAAGAATTATGATATATATATATATATTCTGTATATATTATTTCTTATTACTATTATTATTTCTTATTATTATTTCTTATTATTATTATTTAGTTAGTTATTATTATTATTTTTATTTATTTGTTTGTTTGTTTATTTATTTATTACTACTGTATTTTTAATTAATTATTATTATAATTATTATTTATACTTCCCTTTCCCACAAGGTCTGTAGTAGGTTTAGATGTGAAAGACAGCACGACTCACCCTGGGTTGCCAGATCTCATACTGTTTCTGCAGGTTGGCCCCGATCGTCTCCAGAGCTTTCTGTGGACTCATGGAGAGAGGATCTGGACATGACACAAATAAACGTACGCACATTTTACCCACAGTATAAATCAGCAGGAGAAATCAATCACAACATGAGTTTGATGGACAGCTCTGTGCTACGAGACTGTGATTAACACGTGGTTATGTTTCACAGCAAAAACACTGCAAACTGATCAAACTGGACTCCTGAGTAAACAAACAAATCAGCGCTCGCTACGTTCCACTCTGTTAGCGCAGGCGTGTCTAAAGCTAAAGAAGAAATCTAACAATCTGAGGGTGATATGATACAAATATTTAATAATAAACAGCTCATGGAGAAGAACTTCATCATTCCTTAAAAGAAAATCACCATCATCATCACCATCATCATCATTGTGATGATATTAATATTGATCATGTCATTGGTTTATTACGTGGATTGATGGAGGGAAAAAAAAACCCAAAACAGACATTTAACAGTCATCGGGGTGGATGAGTGTTAGATGAGTGGATGGAGAGATGGATGAACAGAATAAGGGACCAAGAGATGATATATTAACAGATGTGAGGATGGACGGTGCAGATTAAAAAAAGA
>NC_062522.1:33334371-33341871 GCF_022655615.1 Tachysurus fulvidraco | reverse complement strand
ATCTCTCCCTCTCCATCTCTCTCTCTCTCCCTCTATCTCCCTGTGTCTCTCTCTCCCTCTCCATCTCTCTCCCCGTCTCTCTCTCTCTCTCCATCTCTCTCTCCCTGTATGTGTCTCTCTCTCACCCTCTCCATCTCTCTCTCCCCATCTCTCTCTCCCTGTGTGTGTCTCTCTCTCCCCATATCCATCTCTCTCTCCCTGTGTGTGTGTGTCTCTCTCTCTCCCCATCTCCATCTCTCTCTCTCCCTGTGTCTCTCTCTCTCTCTCTCTCTCTCTCTCTCCCCATCTCTCTCTCTCCCCCCATCTCCATCTCTCTCTCCCTGTGTCTCTCTCTCCCCCATCTCTCCCTGTGTCTCTCTCTCTCTCTCTCTCTCTCTCTCTCTCTCTCTCTCTCTCTCTCTCTCTCTCTCTCTCTCTCTCTCACACCATCTCCATCTCCATCTCTCTCTCCCCGCATGTCTCTCTTTTGGAACAGAGCTCTTTTGTTATTCAATTTATTCTGCATGTAATAAATTAAAGCTATTAACACACAGAGAAATCGATCGTCTAGAACACCTCTCATTAAGGTCACACACACACACACACACACACACGCACGCGCACACACACGCACACACACACACACACACACACACACACACACACACACACACAGGCGGTAAAGATCCTGCACATGAACCCACAGGTCATTTCCGAGATCCTAATCGATCTGCTTTCTTGTTATAATTAAGAATTTTAAGAGCTTCTGAAGGGAAACTACAGTGAATAAAAGTGTCACCATGTAACAGGACAGTCACTGCGTCACAGACACGTCATTATGTCATAGCACTGTAACAGGACAGTCAGTGCGTCACAGACACGTCATTATGTCATAACACTGTAACAGGACAGTCACTGCGTCACAGACACGTCATTATGTCATAACACTGTAACAGGACAGTCACTGCGTCACAGACACGTCATTATGTCATAACACTGTAACAGGACAGTCACTGCGTCACAGACACGTCATTATGTCATAACACTGTAACAGGACAGTCACTGCGTCACAGACACGTCATTATGTCATAACACTGTAACACTGTAATGGCGTGTCTGTGACGCAGTGACACGCCATTATGTCATAACACTGTAACAGGACAGTCACTGCGTCACAGACACGTCATTATGTCATAACACTGTAACAGGACAGTCACTGCGTCACAGACACGTCATTGTGCCATAACACTGTAACAGGACAGTCACTGCGTCACAGACACGTCATTATGTCATAACACTGTAACACTGTAATGGCGTGTCTGTGACGCAGTGACACGCCATTATGTCATAACACTGTAACAGGACAGTCACTGCATCACAGACACGTCATTGTGTCATAACACTGTAACAGGACAGTCACTGCGTCACAGACATGTCATTATGTCATAACACTGTAACAGGACAGTCACTGCGTCACAGACACGT
The DNA here is from genome assembly GCF_022655615.1 of Tachysurus fulvidraco. Taxonomy (NCBI): domain Eukaryota; kingdom Metazoa; phylum Chordata; class Actinopteri; order Siluriformes; family Bagridae; genus Tachysurus; species Tachysurus fulvidraco. Next base: position 33,340,407 of record NC_062522.1, on the reverse strand, counting down.
CATTGTGCCATAACACTGTAACAGGACAGTCACTGCGTCACAGACACATCATTATGTCATAACACTGTAACACTGTAATGGCGTATCTGTGACGCAGTGACACGCCATTATGTCATAACACTGTAACAGGACAGTCACTGCGTCACAGACACGTCATTGTGTCATAACACTGTAACAGGACAGTCACTGTGTCACAGACATGTCATTGTGTCATAACACTGTAACAGGACAGTCACTGCGTCACAGACATGTCATTATGTCATAACACTGTAACAGGACAGTCACTGTGTCACAGACATGTCATTATGTCATAACACTATAACAGGACAGTCACTGCGTCACAGACATGTCATTATGTCATAACACTGTAACAGGACAGTCACTGCGTCACAGACACGTCATTGTGTCATAACACTGTAACAGGACAGTCACTGCGTCACAGACATGTCATTATGTCATAACACTGTACCATCAACTAGTGCCTGGGATCTTATACAGTTACTATAGCAACCGGGAAGGTGGGAATTTATAGATACTTCAATAATCAAATACATCCGCTTTATTGATCTTTCAATAAGCCCCCACACACACCCCCCACACCCCCCCCCACACAACAGTCTTTCAATTACTAGTGAAATGAATAATATCACGAAATAAAATTAAATCCAACAGAAAGAAAGAAAGAAAGAAAGAAAGAAAGAAAGAAAGAAAGAAAGAAAGAAAGAAAAAAGAAAGAAAGAAAGAAAGAAAGAAAGAAAGAAAGAAAGAAAGAAAGAAAGAAAGAAAGAAAGAAAGAAAGAAAGAAAGAAAGAAGAAAGAATCCACTCACTCCCATCAACTCCCTACCTACCATCCCTCACGACTCCCATACTCACACTCATCCCACTACACTCCAAACATCCCATCCAATCCTCCCTCCCTCCTCCCTCCCTCCCTCCTCCCTCCCTCCCTCCCCTCCCCTCCCCCTCCCTCCCCCTCCCTTCCCCCTCCCTCCCTCCCTCCCTCCTCCCTCCCTCCCTCCCTCCCTCCCTCACTCCCTCCCTCCCCTTCCCTCCCTCCCTCCCTCCCTCCCTCCCCCTTCCCTCCCTCCCTCCCTCCCTCCCTCCTCCTCCCTCCCTCCCTCCCTCCCCCTCCCTCCTCCCCTCCCTCCCTCCCTCCCTCCCTCCCTCCTCCCCCCCTCCTCCCTCCCTCCCTCCCTCCTCCCTCCCTCCCTCCCCTCCCTCCCCTCCCTCCCCCTCCCCTCCCTCCCCCCCTCCCTCCCCCTTCCCTCCTTCCTTCCCCCTTCCCTCCTCCTGCCCTCCCGCCTCCCTACCATACCGAAATGAACGAAATGAAAGAAAGAAAGAAAGAAAGAAGGTACGTACTGAACGGAATTGAATGTGAAACTTGCATTCCCGATAAGAGGAATAAATGTGGGCGTGTCTTTATACATTCCTAACTTTAAATAAACTATAAACTTTATTGGCTCTTTATTCCAGTTCGATTCCTTATTGTAGTGAATTGGAGTGAATTCGAACCGATAGCCGAGTCCCGTTAGCTAGACGGTAATGAGGTAACCACGGCAACCTGCCGTAAGGTTGACTCCGTGGTGACTAACACTAGCGTTTTTCTGTACAGTGTGTAAAGGTCATTAGTGACACGGCAGTAAGGACGTCTCTCTCACACCTCTCTGCTGCACAGTGTGTGTTCACGTCAATGCTGATGTGCATCATGGGAAATCATCCTGCTCATCATCGGCAGCTGACGGCGTTCCTGGACCTCAGTAAGTGATTCATGAGCTTCGTTATTGATGCTGAAGACGACCCTCTTACAGAACACATCACGCACGGGGTGCGCTTACTTATGCACATGAGAGGTGCAGCTTCATCTTAATGCTGAATGACAGATTTTTATTTTATTTATTTTCATAGTTCAGATTTTAAAATGTGATCCTGAATCATATCGAGATGTTATAATGTCTCATAATGTACAGTTTTGTGTTGTGTAGCTCTGTATTGTGTCTCTGTGGTGTTGTGTCATGTTGTGTAGCTCTGTATTGTGTCTCTGTGGTGTTGTGTAGCTCTGTATTGTGTCTCTGTGGTGTCGTGTAGCTCTGTATTGTGTCTCTGTGGTGTTGTGTAGCTCTGTATTGTGTCTCTGTGGTGTTGTGTAGCTCTGTATTGTGTCTCTGTGGTGTTGTGTAGCTCTGTATTGTGTCTCTGTGGTGTTGTGTAGCTCTGTATTGTGTCTCTGTGGTGTCGTGTAGCTCTGTATTGTGTCTCTGTGGTGTTGTGTAGCTCTGTATTGTGTCTCTGTGGTGTTGTGTAGCTCTGTATTGTGTCTCTGTGGTGTTGTGTAGCTCTGTATTGTGTCTCTGTGGTGTTGTGTAGCTCTGTATTGTGTCTCTGTGGTGTTGTGTCGTGTTGTGTAGCTCTGTATTGTGTCTCTGTGGTGTTGTGTAGCTCTGTATTGTGTCTCTGTGGTGTTGTGTAGCTCTGTATTGTGTCTCTGTGGTGTTGTGTAGCTCTGTATTGTGTCTCTGTGGTGTTGTGTCATGTTGTGTAGCTCTGTATTGTGTCTCTGTGGTGTTGTGTAGCTCTGTATTGTGTCTCTGTGGTGTTGTGTAGCTCTGTATTGTGTCTCTGTGGTGTTGTGTAGCTCTGTATTGTGTCTCTGTGGTGTTGTGTAGCTCTGTATTGTGTCTCTGTGGTGTTGTGTCGTGTTGTGTAGCTCTGTATTGTGTCTCTGTGGTGTTGTGTCGTGTTGTGTAGCTCTGTATTGTTTCATGATGTTGTGTAGCTCTGTATTGTGCCTCTGTGGTGACACAAACATTCACACACAAACACACACTCAAACACAAACACACTCACACACAAACACAAACACACACACAAACACACACACTCACGCACAAACACTCACGCACAAACACACAAACACTCACACACACACACAAACACTCACTCACACAAACACTCACACACAAACACCCACACACACAAACACACACACACACACACACACAAACACTCACACACACACACAAACACACACACAAACACTCACACACAAACACTCACACACAAACACTCACACACAAACACTCACACACACAAACACACACAAACACACACACACACACAAACACACACACACACACAAACACTCACCCTGTCCTTCATCCTCCAGCTCTGAGCAAGTGCTTTGGAGCCCTCGATTTTCTCCAGGTGGCGTTTCTTCATGAAGGCGAGAGGAAGGTTCCAGTCGCTCATGTCAGCCTCGTCTTCCTCAGAGAGCGCCACGGCGGGCGAGTGAAGCAGCTCCACGTCCATTTTCATCAGGCTCCTACAACACACACAGTGCAGTTACAGACCGAGTGAAACGTTCACTTATATAAACTCCATACACATGTTTACTCTGTTCCTTTATTTACGACACCCTGAGAACTGTGGAGTAAAAACACTCATAATAATAATCGTACGTAATCCAAAGCATTCGTGTGTAGATTTTGAGTCGGATCCCAGAACCTGCGGCCATGACGGTTTACAGACACGAGATTTTGTGTGTTTGTTCAAATACGATTCGGAAATGTACGACTATGACAGTTTACACACACAACGCTTGTCTTCACAACACCTCTTTTTCACACACGAAAACGGTCTGCGAAACAACTGTCAAAAATACGTCATCACGTTCACAGGCATTACTATCCGAGGGAAGATGAATCGATTACACGAAGTGCGCATGGCCCCGCCCTCTTTTAGACCACCGGCGCCAAAATGTAGCCCAACACCTTAACCACTGAGCTACCACATCACATATTGACAGTGTTTTTATTCCATAGAGAACGTATTAACTTTAAAGATCAATGATGTGACAACTGCTTATAACTGCTTATAACTGTTTATAACTGCTTATAACTGCTTATAACTGTTTATAACTGCTTATAACTGCTTATAACTGTTCGTAACTGTTTATAACTGATTCTAACCGTTTATACCCAGGTGATAACGTTTCATGAGCATGTCATAACATTTAACGTAATTATAAATGAATAAAAACGTGCCCTCGTTGTCAGAAGGCTGTGGAGGTGTAAGAGGAATAAAACACCTGAGGACCTTCTGTTATAAGGTCTGTGTAGTGATAAGAGTCAGTCAGTTTTACTCCACGTTGTGCTTTTACTTCCCTTCTACTGAACTTTATTCAGTGTCTGGAGAAAACCGTGTTGTTGTGAAACTAATGACGATGCAGTGAGCATGCACACAGTCCCTGACGTCATCAGGCCACTTTCTGACCTCACATTAAGATGCTGAGCCCTGAAAAGTGTTGGGAACTCTGGTGTAATTCCTTCTTATTTACTGATAATGTTCTAGTTTCACACACACACACACACACACACACACACATACACATACACATACACACACACACACACACACCTTTTTAGGCTTGTAATACATAGATTTACACTAACATGCAGTTTACACATATGGACAGCGTCCCCGATCAGTCTGACAGCTCAGCGTGTGTGTCTGTGAGTGTGTGTGAGATTGTGTATGTCTGTGTGTGAGTGTCTGTGTGTGTGTGTATGTGAGTGTATGTGTGTGTGTATATGAGTGTATGTGAGAGTGCATGTGTGTGTATATATATGTGTGAGTATGTTTGTGAACACAGTATGTGTGTGTGTCTGTATTTGTGTGTGTGTGTATGTGTGTGTGAGTGTGTGTATGTGAGAGTGCATGTGTGTGTGTATATATATATATGTGAGTGCGCGCGTGTGGGTGAGTATGTTTGTGAACACAGTATATGTGTGTGTGTGTGTGTGTGTGTGTGTGTGTGTGTGTGTGTGTGTGTGTGAATCAGACCTTATAAACGTCACGCCAGCGTCCAAAATCTCAAGCACGAGCCGCGAGAAAAATCCAATGATAGTCTCCTGGTGTTTAGATGTCTGCTGCACACACACACACTTTATTAGTGGAATGTAACCGTGAGGAAGATTTAGGGGTAAAGTATCGGACGCAGGAACACTACTGCCATCATCATCATCTTCATCATCGTCATCTTCATTCTGCCTCTAACTGCCTCTAACTGTCTCACCGCTCCGCCTCAGCGTCGTCTTTTCTGCTTCCGCTGCGGCGAATGTTAAAGTGCAACTAAACCAAATTTTATACTTTTGCGTCTTTATAATTTTTTTCCTTCGCCGACACGAATTGTTGCTCAGCACTCGCGCAAGGGCGCCGCCATCTTGTCGCACGCCCAGAATGCACCGCACGAGTACGCGATGACGTCATCACGCCCGGCGTCATCACCTGGCGTTTGTAGAGTGTAAACAAAGTCATACATTTGTGGCTTAAAATCTTAAATCTTAAAATCTTAGACAAAAGCTTTAAAAAAAAATCATAAATAGTAAAAACAACAAAAATAAACACAATAAACATAATAAAAGTAAAATTGTTCAGTAAAAATGCACTTTTCTGTTGGGTTTCTGTCACCTGAGAGGTTTTGTTCTTCTTAAAGCACATCAATGTTCCAAACTAATCATTTTTAGTGTATTAAAGAATAATATTTATGATATTGTTTATAATATAGCATTATAATGCTTTGGGGCGTCAATGTAATAAGTTTCTTATGTCTCTATACTGACATTAATAAACACTTCATTAAACTAGCTTAATAGAACGAGGCATAGAAGCCTTAATTATCGCCACATATACATCACAGCACACTTTTCTTCACATACCCCAACTGAGGAGGTTGAGGGTCAGATTGCAGGGGCACTATGATACAGCGCCCCTGGAGCAGGGAGGGTTGAGGGCCTTGACTGGTTGAGCCAACACTGCCCAATTTGCACATATCCCAGGCTATTATGAGCCTGGGGTCAGAGCGCAGGGTCAGCCATCCTGTGGCGCCCCTGGAGCAGGTGATGTTTAAGGGCCGTGCTGAAGGACCCAGCGTAGATATCTCAGCAGCTTTTGGGCTTGAACCCCGACCTTCTGATTAGGAACCCAGCGCATTGATTGCTGGACCATCACGTCCTCACATCAATTAAGCAATTAA
>NC_062522.1:33304371-33329371 GCF_022655615.1 Tachysurus fulvidraco | reverse complement strand
CACGAGTGTTAAAGGAAATAAAACAAAAGAGATTTAAACAAACAAAACAAACACATCGCTGACTTTCTATAGCAACGGCTTAGTGGCTAATAACGTGTGTCATGTTTACTGTATGGAAGAGTTTAGTTAAGACCTGGTTGTGTCCAGTATGTGGGGATGTATTAATAAATAAATCAACTCTATTTACAAACACACACACACACACACACACACACACACACACACACACACACACACACACACACACACACACACACACACATACACACACACACACACACACAGACACACACACGGCTCTTGATGTCCTTCAGTCTGCACGGCGTGTCTCCAAAAATATCTTTTATCAATGTACGCAGCTTGTACAAACAGACAAATATTTACTTTGAAGGTCTGTGTGTGTGTGTGTGTGTGTGTGTGTGTGTGTGTGTGTGTGTGTGTGTGTGTGTGTGTGTGTGTGTGTGTACACTATTCCCTGTTCTCTCAAGGTCAAGGTCACCCGCTTCTCCTCTTGAGGTCTAAATAAAAAGTAAATATAAATGGATGTTGACGCTGCGATGTCTGTCGGCTAAGTGAAGACTGAAGCAGTGTGTGTTGTGTTGCGACGGGAAACTAATCAGTGCAGACGTGGTGCGATGATGTGAACGATGTCGTTATTTTTATCCGTTTATAGTTACCTTTAATGTCAGGACACGTTTTTGTTTCGTCACCAGCTTTAAATTCCAGCTTTATCTCTGACTGTTACGAAGCGCTGACACCGGAGACGCCTTTATTCTCAGTGGAGTGTGAACCGAACATGTCCCTGTGAACGAGCTGTTACTATGGAAACGATAAGGTATCAGTACATGAATATAAACAGTCAGAGCTGCTGTTAGAGAGAATTAATCACCACCTGACGACCAATTAAAGGCCACGCTCCCATCACTGGGCTCAAGGTACAGAGTCATGACTGCTGATAATTACATTACATTATTCATTTCATTATTCACCGCTTATCTGAACTTCTCAGGTCACGGGGAGCCTGTGCCTATCTCAGGAGTCATCGGGCATCGAGGCAGGATACACCCTGGACGGAGTGCTAACCCATCACAGGGCACACACACACTCTCATTCACTCACACACTCACACACTACGGACAATTTTCCAGAGATGCCAATCAACCTACCATGCATGTCTTTGGACCGGGGGAGGAAACCGGAGTACCCGGAGGAAACCCCCGAGGCACGGGGAGAACATGCAAACTCCACACACACAAGGCGGAGAGGGGAATCGAACCCCCCCCCCACACACACACACACATACCTTACATCACTTATATTATTATTTTCTGAATGATGATAAACTTAAAGTTAGAACAGAGCTGAATGATGGACTTTATATTTACAGTAAAACAGGATGTGAGTGTCAGTGAGTCTCGCTTTATTAATTCACTTTGTTTTTTCTGCCTTAAACAGCAGACAATCGTGTTTCTATGGATCCTCTCTGTTTCTCTCTGAACCACAAGCGCCTTCCAACACAGGAGGAAGGAGCGGCGTGTCACAGGGGACGGACAGAGAGAGCCGAGAGGTCGGATGTAAGAAGACGTCCTTTTCATTACGCCGCTTCCTGCACTTACAGTCACGATTCATCTGTGGGGTCAGTGGATGGGGCGGGGCAGGGTGGGGTGGGGGGCATTACTGTAATATACTACCACCACAATCCAGAGTAGAGAGAGGAGAGAGAGAGAGAGGGGGGGGAGAGAGAGAGAGAGAGAGAGAGAGAGAGAGAGAGAGAGAGAGAGGGGGGGAGGGGAGAGAGAGAGAGAGAGAGAGAGAGAGAGAGAGGAGAAGGAAGGATGGATGGAAAGAGGGAAAAGAGGGAAACAACGCTGCTGTGTGTCACGCTGTTCAACAACGTCTAAAGTTTGTTATTTATCTACAAATTGACACCTCAGACTTTTTCTAGTTACCTTCAACTACACTACAACTACAACTACACTATACTACACTACAACTACACTACAACTACACTACAACTACAACTACACTATACTACACTACAACTACAACTACACTATACTACACTACAACTACACTACAACTACAACTACACTATACTACACTACAACTACACTATACTACACTACAACTACACTACAACTACAACTACACTATACTACACTACAACTACACTACAACTACAACTACACTATACTACACTACAACTACACTACAACTACAACTACACTATACTACACTACAACTACACTATACTACACTACGACTACACTATACTACACTACAACTACACTATACTACACTACAACTACACTATACTACACTATACTACACTACAACTACACTACAACCACACTACAACTACACTATACTACACTACAACTACACTACAACCACACTACAACTACACTATACTACACTACAACTACACTATACTACACTACGACTACACTATACTACACTACTACACTATACTACACTACAACTACACTATACTACACTACAACTACACTACAACCACACTACAACTACACTATACTACACTACAACTACACTATACTACACTACGACTACACTATACTACACTACTACACTATACTACACTACAACTACACTATACTACACTACAACTACACTATACTACACTACAACTACACTACACTACAACTACACTACAACTACACTACAACTACACTACAACTACACTACACTACAACTACACTATACTACACTACAACTACACTATACTACACTACAACTACACTATACTACACTACAACTACACTATACTACACTACAACTACACTACAACCACACTACAACTACACTATACTACACTACAACTACACTATACTACACTACAACTACACTATACTACAACTACAACTACACTACAAGTACAACTACACTATACTACACTACGACTACACTATACTACACTACAACTACACTATACTACACTACAACTACACTATACTACAACTACAACCACACTACAACTACAACTACAACTACACTACAACTACACTACAACTACACTACACTACAACTACAACTACACTACAACTACACTACAACTACAACTACACTACACTACAACTACACTACACTACAACTACACTACAACTACACTACACTACAACTACACTACACTACAACTACACTACACTACAACTACACTACACTACACTACAACTACACTACACTACAACTACACTACACTACAACTACACTACACTACAACTACACTACACTACACTACAACTACACTACACTACACTACACTACACTACAACTACACTACACTACACTACAACTACACTACACTACACTACAACTACACTACACTACAACTACACTACACTACACTACAACTACACTACACTACACTACAACTACACTACACGTGTAACAAAATATTCTAATAAAACACGCCTGAGATAAACACACTTTTTTGTACTGAGAGAACAAATTCTGAATGCAGTGGAATAAATTGTACATTTCCAGGAAACCGTGTGGCCTTTAATTCTCACTGGGACGTGTTTTTCCTTCACGTTAAACAATTTCAAATCATTGTCATAATCCGTCTCTCAATCTCCCGATAAACCGAAGACACGCTGCAGACGAGGACTAATCCACAGAGGTACACACCAGACGAGGGGAAATAACCCACCCTTAATCTCCGTCAACACCGAGCCACGACGTGTTAATGAGGCGACGTGCCGCGATACTCGAGATGAATCAGGACGTGACGGGATCTGAAGATCGTCTGAGTTTTACAGCCGAGTGCTTCGTGGGAAAATCAGAAGAGCAAGAAAAAATAAGTGGAATAATAGATGGAAGTGAAGTTCCTCTGTTTTAGGGGAACCTTCTGGAAAAAAGCTAAACAGAGAAAATCCTTTCTGTATTATTTACTGTTGTAATTAATAATAAAAAAAAAATCTATCAATTACAGCTGATTTTTTCGTTTTGTTCCAAATTTTCCACGAATGTTTCCTTAACCAGAGTCATTTTTCTCTAAATCCTTTAGCATGCTAATTTCTTGGATTAATTGATTTTTTTTCTTGAATAATGAATGAAATAATTAGCTCCTGCTCAGAACACGTTCGCCATGAATACTTCTTGATTAATTGGTCAGAAGGTGTTGATTAATTTCCTCTCGGCGCGGTCACGGGTTTGTTGATCGATGACGGCAGATCAAACGTAAGCGAGAACCCGCTGTTCGAGGAAGTAATTATAAATGGATAAAAAGCACGACGTGTGTTTTTGTTAAATACCTAAAACATTCGAGTCGTTAATGAATCGCTTCGGTATGAAATGAACAAAACACAAAAAGTAATAAACATTAGTAACGTCATGACATCAGATGAGTTCATTTTTATAATAGAATGAATAATAATAATAATAAAAAAAAATAGCGGGGGGGGGGGCACGGTGGCTTAATGGTTAGCACGTTCGCCTCACACCTCCAGGGTTGGGGGTTCGATTCCCGCCTCCGCCTTGTGTGTGGATGAATGAATGAATGATCAAAAATATTCATCTGTGAGGATGGACAGCGGGTGCCAATATTTATGTTAGTGTGGTTTGTATTGAATACAGAGCGTTAATGTAGTAAATGTTAATGTTAGATAAAAAGAGAAGATAACAAAGGAAAATCAAACCGAGAGTCTTTTTATTATCGCTGCTCTGTGGAACAATCCGCGCTTTTCTTTCCTTTTTCCGAGTTGCTCTGATAAACTGTTCAATTTCACACGCAGAAGAAATATGACGCGACTCCCAGAAGCGGGTGACGTCTGTTCGTCATGTTCCGGCACGTTGTTCCAGGTGGAGAAGTAATTCTTACGTCCAAAAATCATGAGCGGCGCCGCACGGCTCTTTATAGAGTCCCCTCCCCTCCCCCTCCCCTCAGACCGGGCGGATTTATCATCATCCCAATAACACGAGGCGCGGCAGCAGGGGAGCGTGTGGAGAATTACCACGGGCCAGACGAGCCGTACGAAATGCGCTCGGTCGTGTTGCGGTGATTCATGCGCACGGAAATGGCTTTTGGAGCCAAACGGAGAAGGACACGGCGCTGAGTAATGCGCAGGAGACTGAACACAGAGCTAAGGTCAGGGCAGGACTTTAAGCTGCCTGTGATCATATACAGTGTGACACTGAGAGCTGGTCCAGAACATTTTAGCAACGTTTAAATAACACTGCAGGAAAAAGATGACAAGGTGGAATGAGGGAGGTGAGTATAACCTGATGAGCAGGTATTATACAGGATATGATGATGATGATGATGATGATGATGATGAGAAGAAGAAGAAGAAGAAGAAGAAGGAGAAGAAGAAGGAGGAGGAGAAGAAGAAGATTAAGAAGAAGAAGAATCCTTCCTCTCCTCTGAGACGTCTGTCTCTCAGCCAATCAGAACACACCATTAAACACAACACTGAACAATGACCCTGATGAGTTTGTTGTGCTCCTCTCACTAAGGCCACATCTGTAATGCCCTTCTATGAAAGCTGTGCTTATGATCCATGTGTGTGTTGTGATGATGTCACTCCATGCATCTTGGACTTCTTGGACATCTTGGAAAAATTATAATCTCCCGATCCCAAACCTGATGTAGCATCGGACCTGAGACCTGACTGGGAAATTCCTGGAACACAAATCTGATAGACGAAAAGAAAAAGAATCATTTTGTCATGCTGATTAGAAGAAATATCAGAAATGAAGGGCGTGACCAAAGTCCCCGTTAGATAAATGGTATGGTCCAGAACGTGAAAGAGGTGTGCAGTAAAGAGAACACACACACACACCCACACCCACACACACACACACACCCACACACACACACACACACACACACACATATGTTCAACGTGAACGTGTGTCTCCCAGTAATGTCCCATTAACGTGTGAACGATGCTCCCTGCTCCACATGCAGCTGTCTGGAGCTCTGTTTTCTGCAGTTCTACAGAGAGCGATTGTGTAATAAACAGAAATAAAATGATAAAAAGTCTGTTCAGATGTTCTGAGAGTAAACAGAGGAAGTAAAGATCTGCATCACATACGTCTACGATAATGTTTCAAAATGGCCGTGTGAGAGCCAAGGGCTGGACTTGAGTGAGTGTGTGTGTGTGTGTGTGTGTGTGTGTGTGTGTGTGTGTGTGTGTGTGTGTGTGTGTGTGCTGCAGTGAGCAGTGAGTGTGATCTATTTCTGTCATTAGTAGAGAGTGGGCTGTAATAGAGGCCTGCATTATTCGCACATTCTCTCCGTGTATATATCTATATTGCTTTCTCAGCTCTTTTCTCTCTCTCTCTCTCTCTCTCTCTCTCTCTCTCTCTCTCTCTCTCTCTCTCTCTCTCTCTCTCTCTGTTATTTGGTTTCACTTTCCATATATGAGGCAGGAGGTGGAGCAAGGTGTGATGAAGTGGGCGTGGCCTGGACATGCCATAAAGATAAGTAGAATCGACAATGGACTCTTTTTGTCTCCTATTTCTATCAGATATTCTTTCTTTTCTTTTCTTTTCTTTTCTTTTCTTTTCTTTCTTGGTGGAAAGGTAAGTAAATACATACTATAAATGTAAGTTCGTGCAGCTGCCTCATAATTAACACTGATTTCTCAGAAGGATTGTGAACATTTGATTATATATTAGTGTGAGAATGTTAACAGGTTTGACTGAACAAACCGCACCGTGACGGAACATAACATTACGATTCAGGTGACGTGAAGAACACACGGTGTTGGTGTTGAGGGAGGTTGAGAAGCATCTCATGTACTGTCTCCTCTCTAATACTCCATGGACCAGACGCTCACTGACCAAAATCCAATCAGAGGAAAAAATCCAGTCTGAGTGAAACCAAAATATTAAATTACAGCAGCCTTGTGACTCTGATGCTCTCTCTCTCTCTCTCTCTCTCTCTCTCTCTCTCTCTCTCTCTCTCTCTCTCTCTCTCTCTCTCTTTCTTTCTGACTCCCCCTTTATTATCTTTGAGGACAGTCCTATGCTGTGGTGTTGTGAACTTTTTACCTCATTCTGTCTGTCCTCCTTCCTCAGGTGGCACTGCACCCGTCCGACCTCTCCATCCTTCTTCCAGTGTTCCAGAGCCATTCATTTCACTGCACTGTGGGACTCGTCACAACCGGAGATGAGATGCTGTCTTTGTATAGAAAGGGAGTAAAAGTGATATATATTTTTATATATGTACACACACATACAGTATTTATATATATATAATATATACTGTATCCATGTGTGTGTGTGTGTGTGTGTGTGTGTGTGTGTGTGTGTGTGTGTGTGTGTGTGTGTGTGTGTGTGTGTGTGTGTGTGTGTGTGTGTAAAAAATATCTATGAATTTTACATCAGTTTTTCAAAGAGAAATTTATGGCCAATGACTAAAAGCCTGAGGCAGAAATGTAAGAACTCAGCAAGGGTGAACAAATCACACACACACACACACACACACACACACACACACACACACACACACACACACACACACACACACACACACACACACAAACAGTGTTATTGACTTTTTATTCATTGTCGTCAGACAGTTAGAGAAGTTAGAGAATAAAAACCTTTCCCTGCCACATGAAAGACTTTAGCTGAGATTTGATGCATTTAAATGTAACACAACAAAAAAAAATTGTGGTGAGGAAAAATTAAAAGATTATTATTGTTATGTGACAATAAAAACATTTGTGTAATTATTCATAAAGAAATAAAAATAAATCAGTAAAATAATAATAATAATAATAATAATAATAATAATAATAATAATAATAATAATAATAATAATTCATTCATTCATTTCCTACCGCTTATCCGAACTTCTCGGGTCACGGGGAGCCTGTGCCTATCTCAGGCGTGTGATGGGTTGGACGGAGTACCAACCCATCACAGGGCACACACACACACTCTCATTCACACACACACTCACACACTACAGACAATTTTCCAGAGATGCCAATCAACCTACCATGCATGTCTTTGGACCGGGGGAGGAAACCAGAGTACTCGGAGGAAACCCCCGAGGCACGGGGAGAACATGCAAACTCCACACACACAAGGCGGAGGTGTGAATCGAACCCCAACCCTAGAGGTGTGAGGCGAACGTGCTAACCACTAAGCCACCGTGCACCCTTTCAATAATAATAATAATAATAATAATAATAATAATAATAATAATAATAATAATAATAATAATAATAATAATTATTATTATTATTATTATTATTATTATAATTATTATTATTATTATAATTATTATTATTATTATTATTATTATTATTATTTTAAGAATAAACCTTCTTACGTTCTCTTGCTCCCTCTGATGACACTGGGTGAGTTTTTGCCTCCCAGCAGAGCTACAGGTTTGAGAAATCCAGGGAAAGCTGCTGTAAGGCCGAGCTGCAGCTCCACATCGGGTCAAAAAGCTGTTTTTATTAAAAGTTGCTTTGCCATGAAGTGGATATTACAGCGGGGACCTCCGTCTCTGTCACACCGCTGAAAGGAACAAATCAATAAAGGGATAAGTGAGAACAGCTTGGTGTTTTGTACAGCATATGGCTCACGTGTGCTTTTGTGGAAATCCGAATAAGGGCTGATAAATGAAGACAAAGTGCAGCAGCGTACGAGCTCTGGTCCAGAGCGGATTCTATTCAATCCACACCGAGCGCACACTTAATTACAGTCTGAAATCCAAAGCTACTGTAATACGTGTAGAAAAACACGTCCAGGTGACTGATTTACAGCCGGAACCCGGACGTGATCGGTGATAGCAGTAACACAGACCTTCGCCTCGACATGCTGCTTATTGTGCAGCTGCTGATTCCAGAAATTATCGAACAGCTGCAATTAAGATCCAGTCCATTAACCAATTCTTACACATTCACGCTGATTCAAACCCTTCCGATCGATAATGAGAAATGAAGTGAGTCGTGAGGGTCAGGGTGGATAAATACAGGGTGAGGAACACATCAGAGCCGGTGCTGATTATTAGACCGATGAATTAAACAACACTGAGATCTGCTTTTGCGCTGATCTTGCACAACTGCAGTTAGGGAAGGAGTTCAGACTGAGCTCATTAAGGATGATGATGATGATGATGAATATATAATGAATAACAGTTCTTAGACTCGTCTTTGCCCATATAACAGCTCATTTAATACCTGGATTGTATTAATCAAACAGAAAGAAATGCATTAACATGCATTAGCATGCAAGCTGAGGTTGAGCAACAGATCACAAACCTCTGAGAGAAAAGGAAATACAAACAAACACCTGTCTGCCTTTAGGCCACGCCCACTTCAGGTATAATCCTTCTCCTTAAGTGACGTAGAGTTAAGTATGGTGACCCATACTCAGAATTCGTTCTCTGAATTTAACCCATCCAAAGTGCACACACACACACACACACACACACACACACACACACACACACACACACACACACACACACACACACACACACACACACACAGCCATTTATGCTGCGGCGCCCGGGGAGCAGTTGGGGAGTTTGGTGCTTGCTCAAGGGCGCCAAGTGGTATTGCCGGCCCGAGACTCGAACCCACAACCTTAGGGTTAGGAGTCAAACATTCTAACCATTAGTCCACTTCCTCATAATCAGAATTGCAATTCAGATCCAGACACGCAGCATGAAGTCATGAAGATCAAACATTACTAGGTTTTCTGCGTATATCCTCCATCCTGTACACTGCACGTCCACGTCCACGTGATGCTTCAATACAGGACATCAGGACACTTACACGAGCGCCCTACTCTGTCCATCTGCAGAAATGTCACTTTACTAGAGGGGGCGTTGCGAATGGGCGTGGCCTTAACGCCGTGTGGACTGACGCGCTCGCTCTGCGCTCCTATATAAACGGTTACGCGGAGCACAAAATCCCACAATCTTCTTTAACGCGTCGGTTCACTAGGAGGCTTCACGGAAAGAGCAGAACTCACATTTACACACACGTACAGATAGATAGATATATTTAGAATTCCAGAATGGAGCGAGTATTTTGGACACTTTGGCTACTTTTCTCTGCGGTGATTTCGTCCGGATCCGCGCAGGAGTTCGGCGCAACGCAGTTCGTGTGCACGTCGGTGCCGAAAGACGCGGACCTTTGCGCGGCCACGATGCAGAACAGCGCACCGGCGGAAGACCTGAAGAGCACCGTGCTGCAGCTCCGGGAGACCGTCCTGCAGCAGAAGGAGACCATCATGAGCCAGAAGGAGACCATCCGAGAGCTGACGGGAAAGCTGAGCCGCTGCGAGGGCGCACAGGAGGACGGAGGAGCAGCGCAGAAAGCCGGGGGACGCAGGAAGGAACCGGGCAAGAACACCATGGGGGACGTGTCCAGAACTTCTGGGGACACTCTGGCGCAGCTCGGGCTCACTTTAGCCACCCTCAAGCAGAGGCTGGAGAACCTGGAGGTACTTTAATCCGTTTAATGGATGATTGAGGAGCGAGAACTCAACATAGTACACACACACACACACACACACACACACACACACACACACACACACACACACACACAAAGAGGTTCGTTCCTCTTGTGTAACTCTTTCCATTATAAAACCCTTTCAGAAAGCTGGAAGGTTTAACCACAGAAGCGCGCCACCAGGAACCGTTTTATTTACTTTATTCACCCTAAAATGTGCAGTGTTTAATTCTGTTCTTTATTTCCGTGTTAATTCACTCGGATAGGTGTTAATTCTATACCATAGGTAGGAGTTTGTGTAAAAATGTGGTCATTCTACACTGGCATCGGTTCAATTCTGTAGGCTTATTAGTTTAGATTAGATAACAGTAGATTAACACCGGAAGTGTTAATTAAATCATTTACAACACTGTATAACATTAGAGTTTATATAGTGTTATAAAACGTCTTAGTATTTAATATTATAGATCATATTAACTTACAGCTGTGAGTGTGTGTAAGTCGTATTCGGCAGCAACCAACACACACACACACACACAAAACCTGAACACTAAATTCTCTGACTGAAGATATCAGCTCAATCATTCAGCTAGATCTTCGTATCTGTACATTTCTTGTGTATTTCCTTCTACACTTCTACAGAAGATGAGTTGGATTAACACTTCATGTTCACCGGTGTTAATTGAACCCTGTGTGAATTCAGCGCTGAAACCGCAACACCGCACGTCTCCGTGTGTATTTCTCATGCGCTGTACTGTATGTCACACGGCATACAATCATAATCACCTCAAACATGTGTTAATAATGCCGGTGTTGAGTGTTGAGTCACACAGACGAGTGTTAAGTTCTGATGATGTATTTTCAACGTGCGCAGCGTCTCAGTCTAATCCTAAAAGCAGATTAGCAGGTTTCTAAAGCGTCCTTCACGGAGTGTCCAGCATCTACTTAACACTGTGTGAAGTGTGATAAAGCAGGTGTTAATGTGACTTGTTAATGCAACACAATCCTGTTCTCTAACACTTTTTTTAAACACCAAACGCTTTAACATCAACACAGTGTACGATGATGTTAAGTGAACGTTAGGAATAGTTTAATTAGTTCAAATGATTTTGCTTTGATGTGTAAAAAGTGTTAATTGAAGACTATAAAAATTATTTCATTAATGTAGGGACAAAATGAACACCAGGAAAGGTTATTTAACACTATGGCTTTATTTAAGATCAACACTTTGACTAAGGATTAAAATTAATTCAACACTAAAACTAAACACTGAGCAAAACACCTACATGTTAAATGAACGCAGTGTTAATGAACGCAGTGTTAATGAACGCAGTGTTAATGAACACAGATGTCACTGAATTAATGTCTTTTATGTTAAGAGTTAAATCGACATCGCTGTAAAACACGGGTGTTAATTTAACATGGGGTACTGAATTCAACACTGTGTTAATTGTGTGCTCAGTGTTTCAGTGTCGTGTTTAGTCTCCTTAGTCTGCAGTGATGTGAGTGATGTAGTCAGTGTTTAGTGTGAAGTGTTTGGTTTTGTAGTGTTTACTGAACCTCGTCAGTGCTCGGTGATGTGTTGAGTGTGAATTCTACACTCTAGGTGTTAATATCCGAGCTGAGTGTTGGTTACAGAGCAGTGATGATTATGGCAGTGTTTACTGAACATGGTCAGGTCTCAGTGATGTGGTGTTTGACTCCTCAGCAGTACAGTCGGACAAACGGCTCGGTGCAGGCCAACAGTCTGAAGGATTTACTGCAGAATAAAATCGATGACATGGAGAAGCAGGTTCTGTCCCGAGTCAACACACTGGAGGAGAGTAAAGGGGGAGCGAGTAACGACACGGAGCAGCGCAACCGCGTGGAGTCGACACTGAGCACGCTACACCACCGTGTCACTGACCTGGAGAAAGGTAACACACACACACACACACACACAGAGCACACACACAGCATGCTACACCACCGCGTCACTGATCTGGAGAAAGGTAACACACACACACACACACACACACACACACACACACACACACACACACACACACAGCATGCTACACCATCTTGTCAATGATATGGAGAAAGATCACACACACACAAAGAGCACACTACACAACTACGTCACTGACACACACACACACAGCACACACACAAACATACACAGAGAGCATGCAACACCAACGCGTCACTGATCTGGAGAAAGGTAACACACACACACAGAGCAGATTACACGATCGTGTCACTGACACGCACACACACACACACACACACAGAGCACACTACACCATCACGTCACTGACCTGTAAAACGGTAACACACACACACACACACACACGCACACACACAGAGTATGCTACACCTCCGCATCACTGACCTGTAGAACAGTAACACACACACACTGAACATGCCACACCACCACATCACTGACCTGTAGAAAGGTGACACACACACACACACACACACACCGAACATGCCACACCACCACATCACTGACCTGTAGAAAGGTGACACACACACACACACACACACCGAACATGCCACACCACCACATCACTGACCTGTAAAACAGTAACACACACACACACACACACACACACACACACACACTGAACATGCCACACCACCACATCACTGACCTGTAGAAAGGTCACACACACACACACACACACACACACACACACACACACACACACACACACACACACACACACACACACACCGAACATGCCACACCACCACATCACTGACCTGTAGAAAGGTGACACACACACACACACACACACACACACCGAACATGCCACACCACCACATCACTGACCTGTAAAACAGTAACACACACACACACACACACACACACACACACACACACACACACACACACACACACACACACACTGAACATGCCACACCACCACATCACTGACCTGTAGAAAGGTCACACACACACACACACACACACACACACACACACACACACACACACACACTGAACATGCCACACCACCACATCACTGACCTGTAGAAAGGTGACACACATTCTCTCCATGTTGTTCCTCAGGTCCTAAAGGCACCAGACCAGTGGATAAGTTCCAGCTCACGTTCCCGCTACGCACCAACTACATGTACGCTAAAGTGAAGCGCAGTCTTCCGGAGATGTACGCCTTCACACTGTGTCTGTGGATCAAATCCAACGCCTCTCCCGGAGTGGGAACGCCGTTCTCCTACGCTGTTCCGGGACAGTCCAACGAGCTTGTGCTCATTGAGTGGGGAAACAATCCCATGGAAATCCTCATCAACGACAAGGTACTGGCAATTATACAGCACCGCTGAATTCTGGGTTCTGATTGGTCAGAAGGTGTTGAGTTCCCAGACACCATCTGAGTACAGTGTTAGTTACGGGATTTAGTTAGTTAAGGGTCCGAACCTCATACTAACACAGAAAGATGTTAATGTAACACTGATGGAAGGAGTCTCCAGTGTCATCTTCAGGTTTCTCCACCTTCTTAACCTTGAGAGTTTGTTTGTGTACCATAACGTAATGACATCAGGAACGAACTCTAACTAATGTAACTTTAAACAAATAAACAATTACATTGTAATGGGGGGGGGGGGGTGGCTTAGTGGTTAGCACGTTCGCCTCACACCTCCAGGGTTGGGGGTTCGATTCCCACCTTCGCCTTGTGTGTGTGGAGTTTGCATGTTCTCCCCGTGCCTCGGGGGTTTCCTCCGTGTACTCCGGTTTCCTCCCCCGGTCCAAAGACATGCATGGTAGGTTGATCGGCATCTCTGGGAAATTGTCCGTAGTGTGTGAGTGTGTGTGTGAATGAGAGTGTGTGTGTGTGCCCTGTGATGGGTTGGCACTCCGTCCAGGGTGTATCCTGCCTCGATGCCCGATGACGCCTGAGATAGACACAGGCTCCCCGTGACCCGAGAAGTTCGGATAAGCGGTAGAAGATGAGTGAGTGAATGAATAATTTATCACCGGTCACTTTGTTGCAGGTCGCAAAACTGCCCTTCCTGATAAATGACGGGAAATGGCATCACATCTGCATCACATGGACGACGCGCGACGGCGTTTGGGAAGCGTTTCAGGACGGCGTTCTGCGTGGAACCGGAGAGAACCTGGCTCCGTATCATCCTATCAAACCCAACGGAGTTCTGGTCCTGGGCCAGGAGCAGGTGAGGAACTTTTTTTAAAAACCTCCTTTTATAGAGCAGATGACTCATTATTTGGCAAGTGCAGAGTGTGCAGAAGGTTTTATTTCCTGCCCCACACACTGAACAGGAAGCTAAAGTGTTAGTAATTGGGCGCTTAGACCTGGAGAAAGGTATAACACACACACACACACACACACACACACACACACACACACAGAGAGCACACTACACAGTCACTGACACACACACACAGCACAGTACACCACCGCATCACTGACCTGGAGAAAGGTCTCACACACACACACAGCACACTACACAACTACGTCACTGACACACACTCACACACACAGCACACTACACAACTACGTCACTGACACACACACACAGCACACTACACAACTACGTCACTGACACACACTCACACACACACAGCACACTACACAACTACGTCACTGACACACACACACAGCACACTGCACAACTACGTCACTGACACACACTCACACACACACACAGCACACTACACAACTACGTCACTGACACACACACAGAGCACACTACACAACTACGTCACTGACACACACTCACACACACACACACAGAGCATGCAACACCAATGTGTCACTGACCTGGAGAAAGGTAACACACACACACACACACACACACACGCACACGCACACGCACGCACACACACACACACACACACTCACAGCACAAATATCATTCTTGACATTGTTAGAAGGCAACGTCTACTACATAGGGCACTTACTAGGGAGTGGTTTAGGATTTATCAGTTAAAGTCGTCTCCATACCTCATTAAAATGTTCTAAAAACTGGACGTCGGGAAAATATCGAGTTTGTTCGAGGAATCCGAGTCGTTTAAAAATCAGGACATTCGTGTCACCTAGGAAACGAATCCGTTTTGGGAACAGGATGGAGCGGAATCCCAGACGACACAAACTCTGGCAGTTCTCCAGATTTATACACAGCTTGTGTTTGTCCTAACGTTTTGTTAGCGCACGGTGACGGTGGACGCACCGGCTGCTCTTCTTCTGAGAGACGCTTTCATTCATCCTTTCCTTTATTATTCGTTCACGTGTTCAATGTTAACGAAACGAAGGCACGATTTAACCAGTGAAAAATATCTAATTAATAAATGTGTCTGAAACGATGCTACGTTTCATTAGCAGCGACGATCCTAGCTGAGTTAGCGGTTTTTATCTTATAGAGATTTGTTTTTTAGTAAATTTCCAACATGCCCGAGATAAATGTTGGTATTTTGGATAAATGTCTCATTTCTACTTAAATTATGACTTTAGATCGTCCTGAAACGTCACTGCTAGCTGTTTAATTGGTAGCCATTGCAAGATTTTCTGGTTGCCTAGCAACGGTGTATTATGATAAAAATAATAACAGTTAGAAAATGTTGGTACGTTATGAAACTTTTGAACTGGGAATGGTTCAATAAGTATAGGAAATAAATAAATAAATAAAGTGCCTCACACCTCCAGGGTCGGGGTTCGATTCCCACGTCCTCCTTGTGTGTGTGGAGTTTGCATGTTCTCCCCGTGCCTCGGGGGTTTCCTCCGGGTACTCCTGTTTCCTCCCCCGGTCCAAAGACATGCATGGTAGGTTGATTGGCATCTCTGGAAAATTGTCAGTAGTGTGTGAGTGAATGAGAGTGTGTGTGTGTGTGCCCTGTGATGGGTTGGCACTCCGTCCAGGGTGTATCCTGCCTCGATGCCCGATGACGCCTGAGATAGGCACAGGCTCCCCGTGACCCGAGAAGTTCGGATAAGCGGTAGGAGATGAATGAATGAATGAAAAACTTTTCACCGTACAAAGAACTGGAAATGGTTTAATAAGTATAGGAAATAAATAAATAAATAAATAAATAAATAAATAAATACACAAAACCAATGAATAAATATAAAATATAAAACAATTATAAAAATGTTTGGAAATGTACAGTACAATTATATAATAAAGATATAATTAATTAATTAATAAATTAAAAAAGCCCATGGGCTGCCAGAATTGTGAACTCTTTTAAACTGGAATTTAGTTTGAATTTGAATCCTGAGACTCGACATAACCCCATTCACGCCGTCCACCTGCTCACTCTCATGTTATTAATAGAACTCTGTTGATTTTCTTCCATTTGCTCCTGCTAGGACACGCTGGGCGGCGGGTTTGACGCCACGCAGGCGTTCGTAGGCGAGTTGGCGAATTTCAACGTGTGGGACAAAAAGCTGTCGTCCGCTGAGATCTACAATCTGGCAACCTGCAACAGCAGAGCGCAAACGGGCAACGTCCTGTCCTGGTCGGAGTCCAACATCGACGTGTTCGGCGGAGCCACCAAGTGGACTTTCGAGCAGTGTCGTCAGGTCAACTGAGAAACGTGCGGCGTGAAAAACCAGAAATAAAAAAAAAAAAGAAATAATAACGAAAAACGGCGCCGATCCGAGACGCGATATTTCTAAAGCTTCTGTCTTTACTTGTCTTCAATTTTGACGTTGATTTAAAAAAAAAAAAAAGAAAGAAAAAAAAAAAAACTGCACACAATGAACTGAATAAGAGCACAGATTTCTATGAATTCTTACATATTTGTGTGCGAAAGAGAACAAAAATTCTTCTTAGTCTCGTCCGGTCTTGAAACTTTTTCCTGTTGTACGTTTAAAAAAACCGCAAAACTGGCTTTTTTTTTTTTTTTTTTAATTTTTTTTTTAATTTATTTAATTTTTTTAACTTGGATATTTTTGCTTTTGTATTTTCTTCTTCTCGAATCGCACATATTTTATTATGACTTTTTTTTCTCTCTTTGTCTCGGAACGGAAGCTGGAAAGATAAAGTGTCTTAAAGAATGCGCTGAAAAGGAAAAAAAAATTGTAAAAGAAAAAAAATGGTCCTTCGGACGGAAAGTATTTTACCTCGAGATTGTGTCTCTGGATTTTGCACTGTGACTACAGAAGTTTGTGGGTTCAAATCCCAGAAACAACTCTGCTTTGGTTCTCGACTCTTCGGCTCTGCGCTCGGACCGGATCGTCCAGGCTGAGCCATGGACCAGGAGGTTGTGAGTGTGAAGGCTCAGCCATGGACCAGGAGGTTGTGAGCGTGAAGGCTGAGCCACGGACCATGAGGTTGTGAGTGTGAAGGCTCAGCCACAGACCAGGAGGTTGCGAGTGTGAAGGCTGAGCCACGGACCAGGAGGTTGTGAGTGTGAATCCCGGACGTGTCAGAAAGCCACCTGTATGTTCTAGCCCTGGATGTTCAGAGCGTCTGGGTAAATGTATAAAGAGTAAAAGGAATCTGCCGAGTTCATGTTTGATGGTTATGTAAATGTTTAGGATCGATCTTTTATTTCTTCTCTCCAGTCTGTTCGGATGTTTCTCTTTAGGATGTCGTTCGATTTTGCCAACACGAACACGCTTACGAGTGCCTTTGGGCTGGAGCACCGATTCAGCAGCACACACACTTTTCATTCATTCATTCATTTATTAATTAATTTAATTTATGTATGTATTTATTTATTTATTTATTTATTAAAAAAAATGGCTTTAATTGTCGTGTTACATTTACAGATTGCAGGTTTAAACGTGTTACACAGATTATGGTGTGTGTGTGTGTGTGTGTGTGTGTGATTATTTGGGCAGGTGTTTGTACTCTGTAATAGGAATGTTAATGCATAGCCACAGCATGAGCGAACAAACGCTGCGTCCACAGTTTGCTTATTATTTTCTCCCCTCTCTCCTATGGTTCGGGTCGGGTTTTTCTACTGTATTGTTATACGCTAACAGCATGGCACCATCGAGAGATCTAATTTTTGTAATAAAATGCGATAGAAAGACGTTCTTGCTTCTCATGCTCTTATTTATAAAGGTGAAGTTGTGTACATGACCGGGTAAAGGGCCTCCGAATGCACACGGGGTATATTATTATTATTATTATTATTATTATTATTATTATTATTATTATTATTATTATAATACTCTAATGTACCCTGTATGGGTGCCAATACTTAATATATCAACTATCGACGGGGAGCTGAATCGTAAATGGACGTCTGGACCTTCGGGAACAAGAGGAATGGTTTTTTTAAATCTGATTTAAACTCCTTACATAAGTATAAGTGACACACACATGTAGAGTATAAGTGACACACACACACATACACACACACACACACACATGTAGAGTATAAGTGACACAAACACGTATAGTATAAGTGACACACACACACACATGTAGAGTATAAGTGACACACACACATGTAGAGTATAAGTGACACACACACACACACACATGTAGAGTATAAGTGACACACACACACGTAGAGTATAAGTGACACACACACACACGTAGAGTATAAGTGACACAAACACGTAGAGTATAAGTGACACACACACACACACACACACACACACATGTAGAGTATAAGTGACACACACACACATACACACACACACACATGTAGAGTATAAGTGACACAAACATGTATAGTATAAGTGACACACACACACACATGTAGAGTATAAGTGACACACACACATGTAGAGTATAAGTGACACACACACATGTAGAGTATAAGTGACACACACACACACACACATGTAGAGTATAAGTGACACACACACACGTAGAGTATAAGTGACACACACACACACGTAGAGTATAAGTGACACAAACACGTAGAGTATAAGTGACACACACACACACACACACACACACACATGTAGAGTATAAGTGACACACACACACACACACACACACACATGTAGAGTATAAGTGACACACACACACAACTTGGAGAATCTGTACAAACAGCATCAGGTCACTCAGACACTCAGACGAACTCTCAGGAACAAACAAACGTTCACATGAACCTGAAGACACCAACATACGAGCAGGTCTTATGAGATGGTGCTGCATGAACATCTCCATGGCACGAAGCTCGTCCTTCACGTGATGTTCAGTGTGTTCTATAACGATCAGCTGTAGAGTGAAGCTTTTCATCTGAGGAACACCGTCCTGACTGTGAAGCAGTGTGGTGGCAGCATCACGCTGTGCTTCAAGGTGATCTTCAGACATATCACAGCATCATCATCATCATCATCATCATCATCATCATCATCATCATCAGGAAACTAGACACACAAAAGCAAGACACTGAAACAAACCTGACTTAATAAAGTTATAAAACAGGACTTAGTTCTAACTGACTGAATGTTAACATGGTCTCCACCTTAAGACAGATTGTCATCAAAAGGAATTATTTTATCAGAATTTCTACACAAATGAACAACAAAGTTTAAAAACGTGAACAGAATTAAAGCAAAATCTAAAATTTTGTAAATATGCGGCTGGAAAAAATGTGTGTGTGTGAGGGTGTGTGTGTGTGTGAGTGTGTGTTGTGTGTGAGTGTGTTTGTGTGTGTTGTGTGTGTGTGTGTATGTGTGTGTGTGTGTGTGTGTGTGTGTGTGTGTGTGTGCTTAACACCAGTCTTAGTCTCACCTCAGCTCTATCCGCTCGATCTGTGGCTGTGTTCCAAACCACTAAAGAGCTGTGTTACTGCACTGTGTTACTGCTCTGTGTTACTGCTCTGTGTTACTGCTCTGTGTTACTGCTCCGTGTTACTGCTCTGTGTTACTGCTCCGTGTTACTGCTCTATGTTACTGCTCTGTGTTACTGCTCTGTGTTACTGCTCTATGTTACTGCTCCGTGTTACTGCTCTGTGTTACTGCTCCGTGTTACTGCTCCGTGTTACTGCTCTGTGTTACTGCTCTGTGTTACTGCACCGTGTTACTGCTCTGTGTTACTGCTCTGTGTTACTGCTCTGTGTTACTGCACCGTGTTACTGCTCTGTGTTACTGCTCTGTGTTACTGCACCGTGTTACTGCTCTGTGTTACTGCTCTGTGTTACTGCTCTATGTTACTGCTCCGTGTTACTGCTCTGTGTTACTGCTCCGTGTTACTGCTCCGTGTTACTGCTCTGTGTTACTGCTCTGTGTTACTGCACCGTGTTACTGCTCTGTGTTACTGCTCTGTGTTACTGCTCTGTGTTACTGCACCGTGTTACTGCTCTGTGTTACTGCTCTGTGTTACTGCACTGTGTTACTGCTCTGTGTTACTGCTCTGTGTTACTGCACTGTGTTACTGCTCTGTGTTACTGCTCTGTGTTACTGCTCCGTGTTACTGCTCTGTGTTACTGCACCGTGTTACTGCTCTATGTTACTGCTCTGTGTTACTGCTCTGTGTTACTGCTCTATGTTACTGCTCTGTGTTACTGCTCTGTGTTACTGCTCTATGTTACTGCTCTATGTTACTGCACTGTGTTACTGCTCTGTGTTACTGCTCTATGTTACTGCTCTGTGTTACTGCTCTGTGTTACTGCTCTATGTTACTGCTCTGTGTTACTGCTCTATGTTACTGCTCTGTGTTACTGCTCTATGTTACTGCTCTGTGTTACTGCTCTGTGTTACTGCTCTATGTTACTGCACCGTGTTACTGCTCTGTGTTACTGCTCTGTGTTACTGCTCTGTGTTACTGCTCTGTGTTACTGCTCTGTGTTACTGCTCTGTGTTACTGCTCTATGTTACTGCACCATGTTACTGCTCTGTGTTACTGCTCTGTGTTACTGCTCTGTGTTACTGCTCTGTGTTACTGCTCTATGTTACTGCTCTATGTTACTGCTCTGTGTTACTGCTCTGTGTTACTGCTCTATGTTACTGCTCTGTGTTACTGCTCTGTGTTACTGCTCTGTGTTACTGCTCTATGTTACTGCTCTGTGTTACTGCTCTATGTTACTGCTCTGTGTTACTGCTCTATGTTACTGCTCTATGTTACTGCTCTGTGTTACTGCTCTGTGTTACTGCTCTGTGTTACTGCTCTATGTTACTGCTCTGTGTTACTGCTCTATGTTACTGCTCTGTGTTACTGCTCTGTGTTACTGCTCTGTGTTACTGCTCTGTGTTACTGCTCTGTGTTACTGCTCCGTGTTACTGCTCCGTGTTACTGCTCTAAACCGCTGTTTACTTCCTCACTTCCTCTTTATTGCTCCAACACTCTGTTTATCTGCTACAGACACAGTGAACTGAGACAGACGATCATCTCTTGGATCATCTCTTGGTTTAGAAAGAGCTAAAAGATGTTAAACCATCCATCATCATGCTGCTCAAGGTGACCGCAGTGACCTACTTCTGTTCTCGCCGACTTCCTGTCCTGTGTGATGGGGTCCTGCGGGTCAGCACACACACACAGAAGGTTATACACAGGATGTCCCACATGTCTCCACATACTCAGGGGAAATGAACACATCATTCTCATGACATCAGGAAGCTGTCACGACACATCACATCACGTCACGTCACGTCACATCATGTCACGTCACGTCACGTCACGTCACACACCGATTATTATTAAAAAAGACAAATAATAGACCGATATTAGTAACAAATCAGATGAGAAACAGAAAGATGTGTCTGGTGTCTGAGGAAGTCTGAGGATTTCTGTTCTACTGGAAAATCAGTGAGTTTATCTAAAAATATGAAGGGAAACACACACACACACACACACACACACACACACACACACACACACACACACACACACACACACACACACACACAGAGACAGACACTCACACTCACACACTTCATAAAACACTTCACAAGCAGATAACAAGGTGAAATCTGACAATTTGTGGAACCCAGATGTGAAAGTGGAGCAGAGAATTCAGAGCTTTCCATCGCTCTCTCTCTCTCTCTCTCTCTCTCTCTCTCTCTCTCTCTCTCTCTCTCTCTCTCTCTCTCTCTCTCTCTCTCTCTCTCTCTCTGGCAGTTCATTACTCCCCCTCTCAGTGCTGGCTCAGCCTCAGGGACGCCACTCTGAGGGATAAGACTATGAGACCTCGTGGTTGAGAGCATGGAGCACGAGCCCTGGCTTCACTTAGTTACGGAAAACAACAACACAATAAAAACAATATCAGGACATGGAGCCACTCGGAGGTCCAGGATGCGCTCCCACAGGAGGAAGTAAGGAAGGATTCTGTCAGATAAAACGCTGACTCTCACTTTCACTCGCAGTCGATGAGTCTAATGACAGCATTAAACCAACAGGGGTTGTGCAGCTGCAGGAAAATAATCAACAACAGGATGGTGTGATGAAGACGAGTCACGTCGACGGTGTGATGAAGATGAGTCACATCGATGGTGTGATGAAGACGAGTCACGTCGATGGTGTGATGAAGACGAGTCACGTCGACGGTGTGATGAAGACGAGTCACGTCGACGGTGTGATGAAGACGAGTCACGTCGACGGTGTGATGAAGACGAGTCACGTCGAAGGTGTGATGAAGACGAGTCACGTCGACGGTGTGATGAAGACGAGTCACGTCGACGGTGTGATGAAGACGAGTCACGTCGACGGTGTGATGAAGACGAGTCACGTCGACGGTGTGATGAAGACGAGTCACGTCGATGGTGTGATGAAGACGAGTCTGTACTGTATATGTTTATAGCTATATTCTCTTTGACAAAATAAAAAAAAACACAAGCAGCTTGTCATTATCGGGAAACAAGGATTTGATGGACAGAGGGATGAGGGACAACTAGAAAGGTAAGGGGATGGAGAGATAGCAGAAAATGGAGAGAAAGATAGCATCTTAGCTCATAGAACTGAGAGGAGAGAAAACATGTGAGGATTCAGGAAAAGTACAGTAAGCCATCCATCCATCCATCCATCCATCCATCCATTCATCTCGTTATTGCTCTATCCCTCTCTCTAATCTCTCATTTCTATCCCCATCCCTCCATCTATTCCTCCAGTCTGAATTACTTTCATCTCTTTAACCACTAGATTTGTCCTGATCTCTCTATCCCCCTGATCTCTCTATCCCTCAGTCCCCTCATCCTCTTTTATAGCTTCATCTCTGATTATTACAAAACACTGACACTGGAGACTCCCTCCCTAAATCTCCTAACGGTAACCATAGCAACATCTTGTATATGTGCGAGGTGATCCAGCTGTTGCTATAGAAATGGTAACCTGTCACGACGAGAGCGTTAATATAAACACGTGATGTGCGACTGAGACACTGTGTGATTTGCTGTTATAGGGAATTAATCAACAGCTTCCGACCAATCAGAATGCAGCGTGACTGAGGCGGGGCTTTCGGTCTGTACTCGTGTGAACCGAGACACGTGTCTTTTTAACGGAAAGAACCGATCCTGAGTCAGCGGTTTCCCTCGGCTTCTCCGTGCGCTGAATCATTGATGAAGACCAACGTTCCTCCCTGCTGATGACCCGATGAAAGATGCATGAAGAAGGGAGAGGCTCAGCCAGGAACGGAAGAGTGGAGGAGGACAGGATGGAGGGACTGAGAGGGGAAAAAACTGAGAGAACGGGATGTACAGAGAGAAGATGTGGGACTGAGAGAGATGTACTGAAAGTGGGGGAGGGGTCAGTCGGATAGAGACGGATAGAGAAGACAGCAAGAGGAAACGATGATGGGATGGACAGATACAGGGTATGAAAGAAAGAGAGTGAGAGAGAGAGAGAGAGAGAGAGAGAGAGAGAGAGAGAATGGGAGATAAAAGAATGGCCTTTAGGAGATAACAAATAAAACAAGGAGAGCTGGTGAAAGGCAGAGTGTACAGCATATAATAAAAAAAAAACAGATATAAAAAAGAGGAGAGGAGGATGATATGGAGGAATAAAGGATGAAGGAATGCAGAGAGCAAGAGAAAGAGAAGATGAGGAATAGATAGGAAAAGTGCGGCATTGCAAAGAGAGAGCAGGATTTGATGGACAGTGGGATGGAGAGATAACTAGAAAGGTGAGACGAGGGGAGGATGGAGAGATAGAGAGAGGAAGAATAGAGAAAGATAGGATGGAAATCTAGAAGAGAGGACATGATAGAGGGATAGAGAACAAAGTAAAGGAACACTGGAAACTCCTGGCAAAGGAGAATGTGACGGACGGCTGAAAAGAAAAGGATGTATATATACATTGCTCTATCCCTCCATCCCTTCATCTCTCTATAGAATGAAATGTCTATCTCTCATTCCCTCCATCCCATGTTTCAATCGCTGTAATCCCGTTCTCTCATACATTTAATCCCCAATCCCTCTCTCTGTTTCTATCTCTCCATAAACTTCTTCTTCTCCTTCCATCTCTCTGCTCATCCGTACAATCCTACTTTCCTTATGCTATCCATCCTGTCCTTCTTTCCATTTTCTACATCTCTATCTCTCCTTCTGTCCCGTCATAATGTTTTAATCCCTTTAACCATGTTATCTAATCCTCCCTCCTCTTTCTATCCCTCTATTATCTATTACCGATCCGTAATCTTCTTCTTTCCCGCCTCTCTTTCTCTCGTCCTCCTCTTTACTATCGCT